>NW_011500108.1:191488-208276 GCF_000495115.2 Populus euphratica
CGTGCAAAAAACCTAATAAATCTAGAGTTAATTGCCTTCAATATGCAAAAACAACTACAGGAATATGAAAGACATGAGTTTATTAAGTCCCTATATCTAAAATCGACCTTTAAATGATGATAAAAATACAGTATGCATGAAAATACTGCATATCATCTTAGGTTAATTTTGTAAAATATAGCAATATCTCATAATATATCTGAAAAGCAATACCCAAACCAAGAAAAAATAAGCACATAACAGAAGACCAACTAAGTAAGAAACCAAAGCATATAAAACAATTCTAATACAAAAAACCTGGATATAGAGATAATTACATGGATAGGAAAGACATGAGTTTATTAAGTCTCTTTTTCTAAAACTAATCTTTAAATGATGATAAAAATAAAGTAAGTATGAAAATATTACATGTCATCTCAGATCAATTTTGTAAAATATATCAATATCTCATAAACAAATATGAACAATTACATTGATATTTATCTTAATGTGAGAGAAACATATTTTACCAACCATTCATGTAAACCAAAAGAAAAAGAAATCTAGCCAACAATGAAACAAAATTAGCAAACTTGTAAAAGGCAAAAATACATGAAGTCAATCAAAATATCTGGAAGAACCTAGAAATCAAATCACAAGAACCCAAAAATAAGCAATAGTTAATCAATTGTGATATAACATGAGATAACCAAAGAAACCAAAAAAAAAAAGGCTCAGTAAAAGAACAATAACAACAATGGCAAAGAAGAAAAAAGGAACCCAAATCAAGGAGAAAGATATGGAGAGAAACCAAAAGGACCCTTTTAAAGGAACCCAATGCTCCCACCTAGAAAAAAAAATACAAGAGAGAACAGCACAACCCAAAATAATCAAGAACATATAGTACAATAAATAGTCAATTAAGCAGTGGTTACAAAAAAAAGATAGGAACTAAATGGATTGCTTCCAGAAAAAGGAAAAGAAACTATAAAGAGAACCTACCAAGTTGAACCAAGATAGGAATGCAAAGCAACCAAGACACACCATGAAAATACAATGTAATCCCATTATCCCAATAAAAAAAGATATCAAATCCCACGAAAATAGTTACATCTCTCCCAATGCATAATGGAAAAAACTCACTGCCAATTGACTTATACATTTAATGCACAATAATAGCAATTGGTATATTATGTTCAATAATATTCCCAACAATAAGAAAAAGAGCAAAGCAATCAACCAAAACCCTCAATCACTATTAGTCACTACAATGAATAATAATGGCCTAGTTATCCCTAGAAGCCACTCCAAAGATAAAGAAACAAACAAAAGCTATCAATAACCGTTAGACAAACCAACCCTCCTAAGAGTAATAAGACCACAGTAAGAACATATGAAATCATAGCCACTGGGATAAAACCTAAAAAATAAACTCTATTTTAAGTCGATCCAAACTAACATATTAAAAAAATAATAACTATAAAAATAACTTAGAAATAAAAACCAATCCTCTCATCGCTAAACTCTAAGCAAAAGGGAATCGAGCTACAAAAAACTTTATAAAATCGTCAAGCCATTGAAAAAAAAATGATAAGATAAAACATGAGAAAGTTTCAATTTTTTATTTTTAAGAAAATATAATTGAAAAAAATTTTAGGATTTGGTTGTATGCATAAAAATAATTTTTTTTTGTTTTCTTAAAGAGGAAATTAATTTAAAATATTATAAACAAACATACGTGCCACCATTCATGTATAGGAAACATATCTTACCAACCATTCATGTAAACCAAAAGAGAAAGAAATCTAGCCAACAATGAAACAAAATTAGCAAACTTGTAAAAGGCAAAAATACATGAAGTCAATCAAAATATCTGGAAGAACCTAGAAATCAAATCACAAGAACCCAAAAATAAGCAATAGTTAATCAATTGTGATATAACATGAGATAACCAAAGAAACCAAAAAAAAAAAGGCTCAGTAAAAGAACAATAACAACAATGGCAAAGAAGAAAAAAGGAACCCAAATCAAGGAGAAAGATATGGAGAGAAACCAAAAGGACCCTTTTAAAGGAACCCAATGCTCCCACCTAGAAAAAAAAATACAAGAGAGAACAGCACAACCCAAAATAATCAAGAACATATAGTACAATAAATAGTCAATTAAGCAGTGGTTACAAAAAAAAGATAGGAACTAAATGGATTGCTTCCAGAAAAAGGAAAAGAAACTATAAAGAGAACCTACCAAGTTGAACCAAGATAGGAATGCAAAGCAACCAAGACACACCATGAAAATACAATGTAATCCCATTATCCCAATAAAAAAAGATATCAAATCCCACGAAAATAGTTACATCTCTCCCAATGCATAATGGAAAAAACTCACTGCCAATTGACTTATACATTTAATGCACAATAATAGCAATTGGTATATTATGTTCAATAATATTCCCAACAATAAGAAAAAGAGCAAAGCAATCAACCAAAACCCTCAATCACTATTAGTCACTACAATGAATAATAATGGCCTAGTTATCCCTAGAAGCCACTCCAAAGATAAAGAAACAAACAAAAGCTATCAATAACCGTTAGACAAACCAACCCTCCTAAGAGTAATAAGACCACAGTAAGAACATATGAAATCATAGCCACTGGGATAAAACCTAAAAAATAAACTCTATTTTAAGTCGATCCAAACTAACATATTAAAAAAATAATAACTATAAAAATAACTTAGAAATAAAAACCAATCCTCTCATCGCTAAACTCTAAGGAAAAGGGAATCGAGCTACAAAAAACTTTATAAAATCGTCAAGCCATTGAAAAAAAAATGATAAGATAAATGAGCACAAAAAACTATTACACATGTCCATAAATGAGCACAAAATTATGGTTAAGGTTCAGAAGTCTCCACCTAGTATTGTAGTTATTAGGAACTCTATAGTTTGCGAGAGTCTGAGTAAAGGACTAGTTGTTCAAGAAGAAGACGCATCACTCCTAGTGCACCCTATCTAAGGTAAGCTACATTGTTATTTGATTATTTTTCTATGCCAAGTTTTTATCCGTTGGTTTTCTTCTAAGGACTAAGGCAGATCTCCATTCGTGAGATAGTCTTTACATTATCAGGTTTAATCTTAACCATTATATAGTCCAAATTTTAGCATCATATTTATTTTACTCTATTGTGTAGTTTTACACCTCACAAATATTAAAATCTATATATAAATCCTAATATATAAATAAATGAATGGTAAAGGATTTTTGATATTTTGACTGAATCTTAACAGATAATCATGAACTGGTTACGATATCTTTTTTTTTTTTGCTTTTTAAAACATGAGAAAGTTTCAATTTTTTATTTTTAAGAAAATATAATTAAAAAAAATTTTTAGGATTTGGTTGTATGCATAAAAAACAATTTTTTTTTTGTTTTCTTAAAGAGGAAAATAATTTAAAATTTTTGTGATTTTTTTTTAATTTTAAATTTTTTTAGAAACATTTTGGAGAAAACTATGTATTATAATATTAGATCTATATCTTACAATATAAATATATAACCCCATATTATATCAAAATTGGTAGAAAAACATGTGAGAAAATCATATTTTTTTAAAAGATTTTTTATTTTTTTGAATTTTATATATAATATTATAATATTATTATAATTATATAATTATTAAATATATGGGTTGATCCCATCTTGGTTGGGCTGAATTGGTCCAAAAAGGGGGTTGAGCGAAGCTCAGCCTAAAAAAAGGGTTGGGTCAAGCTTACGCTAGCCAATTGCTTTTTAGCAAGTGGGCTGGACCAGCTTAACCATTTAGGCTAAGATGGAACAGGTCCAACCCACCCCCAAGGTTAATTATTTACAGAACATGAATAGTAGTTCACATTCTGCATGTAACCAAAATGGTTACAGAAGCTGGGAGGAGAGAGGGATAGTCGAAAAAGAAGTTCACTTGGCGCAGGAGTCTTAGTCATGATCAAAAGGCTTAGCCAGTAGCTCAGGAGGTGTCAATAGGAGAAATGATAGTTTTAAGGGGAGAGAGAAAAGATTTGCAGAAGTGAGAGAAATGAAGAAATAATGGTTCTTATTGGAAGAAATGGTGTGAGAAAAAAATTGTGAGGGTAGGGAGAAAAAATTTGCAAAAGTGAGAGAAAGGAAGAAATGATGGTTGTTCTAGGCATGGGGTTAGTCGGCTAGTGATTGCACTAGAGACGCGTGGTGGAGCTCATGGTAAAAAAAACTGGTGGTGACTCCGGTTAGCAGCTGGAATGGCGAGGAGAGAGGGACGACAGAAAAAGGGAAAAGGAATTAGGGAGGGTGACATGTTTTTTTTTCCAACTTTGAACATGATTTTCTTGATGCTCAAGCTATGAAATCCATCCATATTTATAGAGGGTGAAAGAGATATTTTATCTTTAATAGTGCTAAATTTTGACCATTTGTTTGGTTGAAAAGGATTTCAATCATTGGTTCAGAGTAAATACCATGAACTGTAAAATCAGCCAGTAGAAGGTTGCCTAAGTTGACCTTTTTAGGTCAGCACCATGATCACTATGTTGTCAATTAACTAGAAAGGATTACATCGGGTTGAAGTCAGATGTTAAGTGATTATTTTCGTGCATGTTTTTTCAAATTTATTGAAGGGTATAGGCATTAAATGCACATGCAAAGTAGCCCCCTGAGCAGTTTTTTCAAAGATAAATTGAAGAAGAAGAAGATGAACAGTAACCAAAACGACACTATTTTGGTTAAGTTCATTTTAGTTTTTCAATTTGTGATTTCTCTCATCTGCATCCCTGAGTAACTTCAAACTTTAAATTTTATGAATTTAGTCTATGAAAAACTTCAGTTTTATCCCTAGATTTTAGCCCCCTTTTTCACATTGGTCCTTCGTTTTGGATTGCTATTAAACTTTTAACTATATTCAATTTCACCCCTGATTTCAATCAATTGGATACTCATTGTTGGGTATCTTTTGCATATTGGTATTTGATTGCGAATTTATTCAATTTAATCCCTAATTGACCCAAAAAAAAAAATTATAATTTTTCCCCTGATTTCAATCAATTAACGATGTATAACAAGGTACAATTAGGCTTTGATTTTTCTCAAAAATTATAGCTTGACTTTTATATATGTTTTAGAATTGTTCTTGATTTGCTTTCTCTACATTATCAGTCTTTATTTTATTATTTTATTTTTATTTTGAAAAAAAAATAAATTTAAAGAATAATCCATAAATGAGTTATGAGAAACTAAATGTATATACTAAACAAAGATTAAATAATAAATCCTTAAGATTGTTAAGCTAGATCTATATAGTAGATTAGAGATCACAATTGTTAAGTTTATACAACATGCAATTTTATGTAATCAAGTTAATCTTGTAATAGAGATCAAAATATTAATCTAGCATGTATATCAAGCATATAAAATAATTATTAAACATGAAATAAAAAAAAAGAAGAAGAAGAAGAATTAGAAGAAGATGAGAACTTTCAGAAGGAATATTAACGTAAAGATTTAACAACGATAACGATAAATGTCAAGGTTAGAAGATCTACTAATGGTATGTCAAACAAGTATAGTATAAACTCTTATTATTCAATTGGAAACCACACACAAAGGAGGTTCCAATCAGATTATATATTGTTAACATGATTACATTAGTCATCTTATTCAATTAATGCTAATACTTGTAAATCTCGTCAAGCATTCATGATTATAACTTATGTTAACAACAAATCAATTTCCTTTGATAGCTCAGGTGTCGGTTATACCATACAATATGGGCTATGAAAGTGCCAAGCATTTGTTGTACCAAGTGTTATACAACATAAATCAAGATTAGTCATTTAACAAGCAAAGTATTAAAGAATGAACAAGATAACAAATACAAAACATGTTAGTATCAAACATTAAAGTCCATTTTGAGTTTACACTATACTTATTCTTACACCATTAGTGTAACTTTTTCACCTTGACATAATAAACTTAGCTAGACATAATAAAAGAAAGAAAAATAAATAAACAAAATAAGAACATAAATAAGATAAAAGTTAGCTAAGTAAATGAAAGGAAATGAAAGGCATAAACTTGATATTAATGAAAGGAAAGCATAAACATTACAAAAAATACAAAGAGAGAAAGGAAGAGCATGATCTTGATCTGGACACCAAGATGCCTAAATGCATGGCAAATGCCTCCTTTTATAGGCCAAAACCAAGATGCCTAAATGATCTGGAAACCAAGATGCCTAAATGCATGGCAAATGCCTCCTTTTATAGGCCAAAATTGGGAACTATTGATTTGATGACTAATTGATGAGTGGGTGGTCAACTCTTGACTTGGTGACAATCTTTATCTTCTCTTGTCTGCCCAAAACATCATTGATAACGTCAAAAATAGAGCCACTTGAAAACATGAAAGTTGTAGGCAATTGTCTCAGCTTTCTTGTGTAAACAATTCAGCTCATTTGGACTTCTAGAACTCCAGATATGGCCAAACTACTGAATAGTGCTCGGGCTAGAGGACAGATTTGGGCTTCTTTGTTGTTCCTACAATTTGGACTTGAAAATGGCCTTTTTAGATCTTGGGCTCTATGAAAGTTGTAGGCCTATGTCTTACCTTTCCAGCCATATAAAGTAGACCTAAATCTGAGATCTATAGCTCCAGATATGACCCAATTACCGAACAGTGTTACGGTTTGGATTGCACCGACATCTCTTTTCTAATTTTGGTCATCTCTTTGCCCTTGCAATTTAAGTTCTTAAAGTCATCAATCAATCCTTTCATTTATGTGATAGGCCTGCATTTAAAATGAACATTTACCATAAATCAAAGGTATATTATATTATCAGATATATTATTATAAAGCATGCTTTAGTTAAGGAGTTATTGATACTTCAAGTGCAAAATGATGATATAAAACCATGATAAAAATACACTTTTAAGTAGTAATCACCTCAGAATGCAATTATAAAAATTTACCGTGCTAAATGTGCAAGATTGAGGTTGTTAATGAATCATGAAATTCCTGAAGATATTCACTGGTTGATTGAAGCAAAGGTCTGATTATCAGGTGAGTCCTCTAATTCCTTGATTTCGCACATTCCTAACAGGTAAAAGCACCTTTGCAAAGAAACGTCGTGCAAAACGACTAAAAGTTTTTCATCGATGTGCCAAATGGACTTGTAATGCACAATTTCGTTCTTTAGGAATGATATCTGTAAACCGTGAAGATAAAATACAGTTCATTAAGGATGACCTGAGTAAGGAGTCTTTAGATAATCTTTTATTAACTCTTGAGACGCATCCTAGTGGAGATGTGCATTATGCAATTCATGATTTATGGCTACTATTTCATAAAGAACATGCTTGACTTAGTCTTGGGAATCTGACTAAAAAAGACCATGTTTGCCAGTTTTTAAGAAAACTGGATGGGAAGTCTATCCCCGACCCATAGAGGGCGTTTAAGCCGTTCTTGGACGTAAAACCAAGGGAAGATGTGAGCCACAATCGCAACTACCTGTACATACACATGCTTTTTCAAAAATAAATAAATAAATAAAGAGAAAGAGAGAGTGTGTGAGACTCCAGCTAGCCTACATATAGGTGGTATGATTGTCTTTTTAATTTCTCATCTATAAAATCCTTTCTTCCTTCTCTTCATTTCCACTCAACCCATACATTCATCAAATATAGAAGTGTGTAGAAATGACAAGTTCCTCAAGTCATCAAATAAAAAGTATTTGTGTTTTCGGTGGATCTAGTCTTGGGAAAGAAAAGGAGTTTTTAGAATCAGCAAATCATCTTGGTCAGGTGCTAGCTGAGAGAAAGATTTATTTAGTGTATGGGGAGGCAGTCTGGGGTTAATAGAACGTGTGTCAATAGCTGCCTTGTTAGGAGTAGTCAAGTTTTAGGGGTCGTCCCCGAAGCTTTGGCACAAGGGGACATCATTGGAAAAACAATTGGAGAGGAACTACAGGTCTCCACAAAATTTGCTCGAATAAATGCAATGTTTAACCATGCTGATGCCTTCGTTGCCTTACTAGGTAGTATGCACATTGGAAGAGATCTTTCATATTTCCTCTTGAGCCCAACTGCACATTCACCATAAACTCATAGGTTTGTTCAATGTTAATAGTTATTATGATAAGTTGTTGTATTTTCTTGATCATGCTGTGGAACACGAATTTCTAACATCTTCTACATGACAAATCATAATCTCTGCTGCTACTACTGAACAATTGATTGACCAACTACAATCTTTCATTCTTGTGATTAATCCCTCCATGAGTCGCATAAATTGGTCATCTAGGAAAAGATGTAAAAAGCTTAAATTAGATCTGAGCCTTCATTTGTGAATCTTTGTGTCTTTTGGTTTTATTATTGTGTTTTGTTGTTTCTTATATTTGTATCAGTGTGTTTCGGGTTTGTCAATGTTCATTATTTCAGGTGATATCTTTTATATTCTATCTTTTTACCTTAGAACATTGAGGACAATGTCTCGTTTTGGTTGGGGGGAGAGGGTAGTAACAAACAAAAAAAAACTAACAGTGTTTTCTATTTCATAAAGCATGTGCAAATTTGTTATTACTATGATGGCAGAGTAAAAAAGATCTTTTTATGACTTTTGAGATGCATCTCAGTAACTATTCTTAATAAGGTTTGTCATAATACTTCTTGAAATATTCAGATTTACAAACTCTCGCATTGTTATCACTTAATTTTGCTCATATACTTACTAACATGTATTCTTAAACCTTAATTTACACACACACACTTTAAACATATGATTGTGGGTTGCATATTGGATTATTATATTATTTATATTCTTTTGTTAAAGGTAACAACTAAGGGAAAGGGATTGTATATAATTAAAAAAATAAAAGAGCAAAAAAAAATAAAAAAAAATGATGATAATAAAAATGTAGATAAGTTTGGTTTCGTAGCCTCCCTAACCTAAGAAATTAAGTTCGAATGGGTGTTTTAACACCTAATACCCTAAAGTCAACTGACTTGGAAGCTATTAGCCCAATGCTTGTTACATGGGTTGAGGAGAAAAGCTTAAGGGAATTAAACATTGCACTATCTACATATCAGTATTTGCGACCCGAGTTACTAAGCTCGTAGGGGTGTCTTAACACCTAATGCCCTAAGACCAACTGGTTTGGGAGTCATTAGCTGAAAGCTCGTTACATGGGTTATAGATGCATGGTGTTTTTAAATTAATTATATGTATATATATATTTAAAAAAAGAGAAGAAAAAAAAAGGCAAATAATAATCCCAACCCAAGAAAGTTAACCTTAAACATTAGAACAAAAATTTTGTTTTCTTCCAAGAAAAGCTCTATAATTATGTGTTGATACATTGAGCACAAAAGAAAGGTTTATGAATATCTTCTTAAGAGGTATTGAGCAGCTATATAAATTTAATGAGACTTTGTTTATCTGGATAGATTAATGGAAGTTCAAAGATGAATACCTTGCTTTGTGGAATTTGCAAATTGTTTTTCTATTTTAATGCTTTGATTACTAGGGACTAGTAATAAGCTGGTTGGGGGGTGTGATTAGTACTTAAAAGTGCATTTTTATCATGGTTTTATATCATCATTTTACACTTGAAGTATCAATAACTCCTTAACTAAAGCATGTTTTATAATAATATATCTAATAATATAAGATACCTTTAATTTGAAGTAAATGTTCATTTTAAATGTAGGTCTATCACATAAATAAAATGATTGATTGATGACTTTAAGAACTTAATTGCAAGGGCAAAGAGATGACCAAAATTAGAAAAGAGATGTCGGTGTATCACTTAAGCTTTTCTCCTGAACCCATGTAACAAGCGTTGGGCCAATAACTCCCAAATCAGTTGACTTTAGGGTATTAGGTGTTAAAACACCCCTTCGGGCTTAATTGCTTAGATTAGGGAGGCTACGAAACCAAACTTATCTACATTTTTATTATTATCATTTTTTTCTTTTTTTTTCTTTTTTTTAATTATATACAATCCATTTCCCTTAGTTGCTACCTTTAACAAAAGAACATAAATAATGTAATAATCCAATATACAACCCACAATCATATGTTAAAGTGTGTGTGTGTGTGTGTAAATTAAGGTTTAAGAATACATGTTAAATAAGTATATGAGCAGAATTAGGTGATAACAATGCGAGAGTTTGTAAATCTGAATATTTCATGAAGTATTATAATAGACCTTGTTAAGAATGGTTACTAAGATGCGTCTCAAGAGTCATAAAAGTTCTCCTTACTCTGCCATCATAGTAACACAGTTTTTTTTTTTAGAGCTACTACCCTCCCCCCCCAACTAAAACGAGACATTGTCCTCAATGTTTAAAGGTAGAAAGATAGAGTATAGAAGATATCACCTGAAATAACAAACATTGACAAACCTGAAACACACTGAAACGGATATAAGTAACAACAAAACACAATAATAAAACCAAAAGACACAAAGATTCACAAATGAAGGCTCAAATCCAATCTAAGCTTTTTACGGCTTTCCTTAGTTGACCAATTTATGCGACTCATGGAAGGATCAATTACAGGAATGAAAGATTGTAGTTGGTCAATCAATTATTCAGCAGTAGCAGCAGAGATTATGATTTGTCGTGCAGAAGATGTTAAAAATTTCTGTTCCACTGCATGATCAAGAAAAGACAATAACTTATCATAATAACCATTAACATTTAACAAACCTATAGGTTTATGGTGAATGTGCAGTTGGGCCCAAGAGGAAATATGAAAGATCTCTTCCAATGTGCCTAGACCACCTGATAAAGCAATGGAGGCATCAGCATGGTTAAACATTGCATTCATTCGAGCCGACATTGTGGAGACCTGAAGTTCCTCTCCAATTGTTTTTTCAATAATGTCCCCTTGTGCTAAAGCTTCGGGGACGACCCCCAAAACTTGACTACCTCCTAAAAATACAGCTATTGACACACCTCCCATTAACCCAAGACTGCCTCCCCCATACACTACATGAATCTTTCTCTCAGCTAGCACTTGACCAAGATGATTTACTGATTCTAAAAACTCATTTTCTTTCCCAGGACTAGATCCACCGAAAACACAAATATTTCTTATATGATGACCAGAGGAACTTGCCATTTCTACACACTTCTGTATTTGTTGAATGTATGGGTTGAGTAGAAATGAAAGGAAGGAAGAGAGGGTTTTATAGATGAGAAATTAAAAAGGCAAACATACCACCTATATGTAGGCCAGCTAGAGTCTCACACACTCTCTCTCTCTCTCTCTCTTTATTTATTTATTAATTTACTTTTGAAAAAGGATGTGTATGTACAGGTAGTTGTGATTGTGGCTCACATCTTCCCTTGGTTTTACGTTCAAGAAGGGCTTAAACGCCCTCTATGGGTCAGGGATAGGCTTCCTATCCAATTTTCTTAAAAACTGGCAAACAGGGTCTTTTTTAGTCAGATTCCCAAGACTAAGTCGAGCATGTTCCTTATGAAATATTGGCCATAAATCATGAATTGCACGATGCTTATCTCGACTATGATGAGACTTAAGAGTCAATAAAAGATTATCTAAAGACTCTCTGTATTTTGAAATAAATCCGACCTTTTGACAATTTTCACAGGTTTTGCGGAATGCATGTGATTCCTTGAATATGGTGGGCCAATAAAATCTGCTTTGTAAGATTTCTACAATCCTATTTTTTGACGAGAAATGATCCCCACGTGCCTTAGAGTAACAAAATTTAATAAAATTACTTACCTCATTGTCAAGAATGCATTTTTGAAATATTTGATCAGGAAAATAATTGAATAAGTAGGGGTCATCCCAATAAAAATTTTGCACATTGCTAAAAAAATTTCTTTTGTCTTCGGTACTCCAGTGAGCTGGCAAAAATCCTGAAGCAAGAAAATAGATATTTTTAGCAAACCAAGGCATTGAACTAAGAGAAAGTAGAGATTCATCAGGAAAGTAATCATCGATTAGTGTGATTTCGGGTGTCGAATCTGTTGTCACTTTTGATAAAAGATCTGCATTAACATTTTCGATGCCTTTTTCATCCTTGATTTCTTCTTGATTGGTCATGGCATGAGAAAATGGAAGTGCTGAAGGGGAATCAGTCTTTTCTTTGCAATATTCAGATTCAACCCCTTTCTTACCCTTAGAGATTGACTCATCATCTTTCTCACAAGGTTCAAGAATTGGTTTGTGAATAACCTTACCATTACGAAGAGTGGTGACTGATTTGACTTGATCCATATGTTGACTTCCAGGACTACTTGCATTTGCATTGTATTGCCACTTGGGATTTTGCTGTGGTTGAGATGGAAACTTACCTTTCTCTTGAAAACTGAGAGCAGATGTGAATTTTACAAGAGTATCTTTAAAATCTGTTATGCTTTGAGCAAGTTGAGTGTTGATTGTCTCTTGCTTTTCAATGAATGCATACAAAGTTTCCTCAAAATTTCTCATGTCATCTCACTATCTGTTGAACCCTTATATTGCCTTTATGAGGGTGATAACTGAGACAGCAAGAGATCATTTTTTTAGAGATCAAGTAGTAAACCTACCCTATGTCTCACATAAAAGAACTAGAACCTATCTTTAGGGAGTATGCTCCGTAATATCTTTTGCATAAAAACAAGTCTAACCCCAAGGCATCTTGAATTACAGGACATGTGAATGAAATGGCCACCATTGCTAAATTTTCCATCATAAAATATGGGAAAAAATTTGAACTGTCACAATTGACTAAAGGAGACTGCTTTAGAAGCGATGCTAAGAAATTGTCACCCATCAAGAGCCTGAATTGCATTATGAATGAGGTGAACAAGTTAACGAATCACTTTCAGAATGTGGATAAGGATGCATTGTTTAGGAAATACAGATGTTTGGTGGAGATTGTAAGGGTAGAAGTATTAAGCCCAGCTGTGCAAGCTTTAGTTCATTTTTGGGATATAGACTACCAGTGTTTTTTTTTTTTGGAAACATAGAACTGTGTCCTACTATGAAGGAATATAGGATGTTGACTAGGTTTCCAAACAATATGTATAGGATTTTTATTTTTTTTAAATCTGATAAGATCATCCCTAAACTATCAAAACTACTTAAAATTGCCAACTTGGAAAAGTTTTTGGAAAAGAATGCTACCGGTCTGAAATGGAGGATGCTACAAATTGAACTAGAAAAGAAGTTAGAATAAAAAAAAAAAGATTGATTGCCTTAGGAATTTTTGTCCTTGTGTTGTTCCCAAGCTAGACGAGTGTAGTGAGTTTAGAGGCCGCTACTACTTATGTAAAGTATAAGAATACACAAATCAATCCAGTAGCTACTATTTTAGCTGAAACCATCTTGACACTTAACCATTGTAGGAGGACTGGAAAAGGAGCAATGAGATGTTGCATGCAGTTGTTGTATATCTGAATATTTAGCCATATTGAAACAAAAAAATCTGTGTTCAATCATTTTTGATGATTCACCCAAAGACCCCTAAAATTAGTAGAAGAAAAAGAATGGGGAGATCTAGATAACCAAGGTTGGGTTGATAAATTACAAAGTTTGTCTAATAGTAATTTTAAGTAGAGAGCTTGACACGACTAAAAGATTGATGTCTTCTCCCAAATGCAGGAGTGTCGAAGTAATAAATAACCCGGTAAGACCGGGGTCGAACCACAGGGAAGTTATTTGTACAAATTATAAATAACAATAATACAACAACAATAACAATAACAACAACAATAACAATAATTTGAATTGCAGGACATGTGAACGAAATGGCCACCATTGCTAAATTTCCCATAATAGAATATGGGAAAAAATCTGAACTATCACAACTAACTAAAAGAGACTGCCTTAGAAGCGATGCTAAGAAACTGTCACCCATCAAGAGCCTGAATTGCATTATGAATGAGGTGAACAAGTTAACAACTCACTTTCAGAATGTGTATAAGGATGCGTTGTTTAGGAAATACGGACATTTGGTGGAGATTGCAAGGGTAAAAGTATTAAGCCAAGCTATGCGAGCTTTAATTTATTTTTAGGATACAGACTACCAGTGTTTTTCTTTTAGAAGCATAGACTTGTGTCCTACTATAAAGGAATATAGGATGTTGAGTAGGTTTCCAAATAATCTGTATAAGATTTATTTTCCTTTGAAATCTAATAAAATCATCCCTAAATTGTCAAAAATACTTAAAATTACCAACTTGGAAAAGTTTTTAGAAAAGAATGCCACCAATCTGAAATGGAGGATGCTAGAAATTGAACTAAAAAAGAAGTTAAGATCAAAAAGAGAGAGATTGATTGCCTTAGGCATTTTTATCCTTGTGTTGTTCCCAAGCCAGGCGGGTATAGTGAGTTTAGAGACTACTGTTGCTTATATAAAGTATGAGAATACACAAATCAATTCAATGGCTACTATTTTAGTTGAAACCATCTTGACACTTAACCATTATCGGAGGACTGGAAAAGGAGTAATAAGATGTTGCATGCAGTTGTTGTATATCTAAATGTTTAGCTATATCAAAACCAAAAAACTTATGTTCAATAATTTTTTGTGTTTCACTCAAAGAACTCTAAAATTAATAGAAGAAAAAAAATGAGATCTAAACAACCAAGATTGGGTTAATAAATTAAAAAGTTTGTCTAATAGTAATTTTAAGTGGAGAGCTTCATGGGTAATGACAATGAAAGTTCCGAAGAGTAAAATTAATAAAAATAATTTTAGAAAAAATAAATAAAAAATTAAAAGAAATTAAAAAAATAATTTTGGAGAAAAAAGATTAAAAAAAAGGGGGAAAATTGAGAAAAAAAAGAAAAAAAAAGCACCGTGGAACAATTTCCCCACACCATTTAATTACATGTATAATATAATAATATAATATAATAATAATATTCTATTAGAAAGGGAAGCTGAAGACTAAAACATCACACTGAATGCAAGTCAATGCAAGTCTTTGACAAGAGACTTGCCGACAATATGTTTCTGTCGGCAATTCCATTAATATGTTAATTATAGCAGAAAGTTCATGATTGTCTATAATTTTCTGATGGTGATTATAATAACACCTCTAAAATTCGTGTTTGGGTGCTGGTCTAAGGTCTTTTGAGCCTTGGGGCAGTTTCCAATCATCTTCTCCTTGTAAAATTAAGCCTTAACGTGGAGTCAAATCCTGTTCATAGTTGGGAGGAAAGAAAAAGATTTCAAGGCAAAGGCTAGCCAAGAACGCACGCGTATGACTGCTTGAGTCAGGGTCAACACTTCATGGAGCGGAGATACATTTTTGGAGAAGAGATGAATTGTACCAATTTTGTCCTCATCTTGATACGGAAGTTGTACAATTATTGTGGTTTCAGGTGAGGTGCGCACAGCCACAAATTTTCTTGTTTGATTAAGGAAGAAATACAGTTTTTTTTTTTGGGGGTAGGACCAGGTATTTATTAAGGCTGTGCTGCAAGTTTATCAAAAGTTGTATTTTGCTGCTTTTGCGAGGAGAAATCACTGGAAAGTGTATTCATGTTCTGCTGTTTATGTAAATCGTGGATCGTAGTTATGCTGTTCATTAAACAGTGAAGTCATGTTGTACTGAATATCGGAGCATGGCTTGCTTGATCATGTGCTGGTCGGAGGAGGTAGTTTTAAACTAAAAGTATATTAAATTAGATTTGATTTAGTAAAATAAAAAAATTATTTTTTATTTTTTATTATTTTTTATTTTAAAAATTAACGTTAAATATTATTTAATGACACTATTTAAAGAAAACAAAGATCATTTAATAATGTAACATTTATAAAATTTAATCACAATTCTTATTTTGTTTTGGACTATATTTTATCTAATGTTGTTGCGCTCTTAAAAAACTAAAAAAATTTAGTTTTTGTCAAATGTACTACATACATAATGAAATTATAAATAATTTAATAGAACAATAAAAAATATTTTATATAAAGTATTATTTATTCATGATGTAATAATAATAATTAAATATATAATATTTAAATTAAAAACTATATATATATCCTTAATTTAAAAATTAATTTTTTAAGAAAACATATTAAATTATTTTTGATTTAATCCTAAATTTAATTATAATTTTAACCAAACATATATAAATATCAAATCAATTTTAACTAAAAATAATTTTATAAAATAATTTTTTTCAAATTATAATCAAGCAATCATAATATCAAATATACTTTTTATTTTATACCAAGTTCCAACATGTCAGACGCATGCAGGTTTAAAATCCATAGTTAACGTAATCTTCTGGCTTCTAGCAATTAGAAATATTAACCACGTGAAAGATCTAAAAGTTAAAATAACCAGGCGAGGCTTTTTTAAAAAAAAATTCGTTGACAATTCAGACAGGCTATACCACAATATTTGAAGTAGCCTTTTGTTGGAGCTGTTGCATATAAAAGTCTGGCATCAAAACTCAGTACGATATTCACAGAGAGAAGCACTGAATTCAGAGAGCTGTGAAGAAATTAAATCAGTGAAAAGTTCTTCATTTAACTCTGACCATGGCTCTAGTGGGTTCTGGTTTCATGCCAAATGCCATGCTTACATTGCCTAGCTCCACCTCCTACCATCAGAAGTCTGTGACCATGTAAGTTGATCTTTCTGTTGTACGGGGAACTGCGAATTAGTTTATGAAAAAGAATATTTCTTGGATTCGAGTTCGACTAATGAGCGTCTAATTTAGAGCACTAGCTCTTCCTTAAACAAGTGCCTATCGAACACTGGCTTGCTAAACCTTCTATATATATATATATATATATTCCTTGCTTT
>NW_011500108.1:209097-211961 GCF_000495115.2 Populus euphratica
ATATATATATATATATATATATATATATATATATATATATATCACAATATCTTTATAAAGCGCAGAGCTTACATGGTGGCGCGTATGCTACACGAGGCATCCAGTTTGTCCTTCCGTCCACTTCAATCCCTAGTTCTCATATAATTCTCTAGTTCATTCTCTGAAATTAAATCAACACGGAGGAAAGGGAAAAAAGAAGAAGAAGCATTGTGGACGCGCACACCATGTAGTTCAACTCTCTAATTGGTCTCCAGCCAGCTAGTCCATCACCAGCCCAAGCACATGCCCATTCAATCCATTTGTTTTGACGTGTGAAACAGAAAAACTATGGAATTCAAAAGACAAGCTCGATCAAATCAATAATAAATAAAAGCTCTTTCGGCCCACAAACTGAAGGCATTTACAGCATTTAAATTATAATTTAATTCCAAGATCAATTGCTTCTACTGCTTCTGCATTTAAGAGAAGAGTATTCTGATAAATAATGGAATTCAAAAACGTGCTTAGATTACAGGGTTTTGTATGGGATATTGGGCCTTTTTAAGCCTTTAATTCCATATCATATTACATAATTGAGATTAGATTTTATTCGAAAGATAACAATTTTATATATTATTATTATTATATTGCTTATTTATACGATGTGAGATAGGTTTCTTTAGCATTGTCGAAGAATTTTTTGGTTTGCATGATTTTTTAACATAGTATTATATTTTTTATAATAAAAAAATATTATTATTTTTATTATATTTTTTATGATTAAATAATCACAAGTTAGAATATTATTATTATTATTATTATTAAAAATTATAATTTTAAAGCAAGATAGTATGTATTTGTGTAAATTTTAAATTCAAAAAAAATTATTTGAGAAAGTGTGTTAAGGAATTAATATAAAATTATTAATGAGGTATTATCTAATAACTTAAGTTTGTATATGTAAATGCTTCTAAAAGTTAACTTATCTTTTATATTTTATGCAAAATTTCTAATGAATCCTTACAGGTCTAATTATTTTTAATTTTTATTTAAATATAGGATTATTCTTTAATACCCTTATATCAAATATTCTCTGATAAGAAACTCAATCCAAACCTAATTATAGAAAGAAATAAGCATGAAAACAATGAAATTTAACAGAATACGATAATTCATTTCTTTTTCAATTTTTTTTATATAAATTATTGGGGTTTTTAGTTTCTCATTTGATGATATTTTTATTCATTTAAATACAAATATTTATTAGAAAGATAGATTAGAGAATGACATTAAATATGAAAATACTAGTGGGATGAAGGTTTTTCTATTAATTTTTTTCAATGAAAAAAAGCATTGTCAACATGTTTTCTACAATCATAAAAAATTTCAATTCTGAGTTGAAAATTCAATACACGTATTTAATAAAATAAATAAAAATATGTGACAATAAATGGTAAAACATTGTTAATGTTAATCAAGGATTGCGAGGGAAGGTTGAGAGAAAGATGTATATTAAAAGATATATAATACCATGATAAGGGGAGTTTGTTAAAAAAAAAAATTATCTAATTTACATCAATAAAAAAATTATAGACTAAAAATTCAATAACCAAAAAGCCCTCTTATAAGATTAAAAATTCATTTTATGACCAAAATTTAAATAAAAAAAATTATAAGGGCTTTAAAGGAAGAAAAATGAAATAGGTAGACTAAAAAGTTTTTCTAGTAAATTTGAGATTGACTACTTGGTTTTCTTTTATGTTATATTTTGATTTTTATTCTTTTAGTTTTATTTATATTATAATTTTGAATAATGACGTATTAAATTGATCATAAAAAGATCTAATCAAGGAAAAAACAATTTCATGATCAAAGTAAAAAAACAATTATGAAAAAAGAAAACCCATAATGAATAATGAATGGTCAGAGTGTGCAAGCCGGCAAAGTAAAAGATGAATGGTTTTTTTTTTTGTTTATTATTATTATTATTGTAATGAGCTCTCTATTCTTATCTTTTGAAGAAAAGAAAAACTGAACAAAATACAAATATGGTTTTTCTATTCAACAATAACTAGGATCTTCTCTTGTTTAGATAGAATCATGTTCCTAATCTATGGTTATTAATTTTGAATTCAATATTCCAATGATAGGTGAAGGAAAATAATAGATATATAAATCAATCTCTTTAAAAACATATGATAAAATCATTTTTGGTCATTTTAATTTCAATTATTTAGATTAAATAAGCATTACTTCTCGTAGTTGTAACACTTTTCTCATTGAAATAAAAACTCTTATTTTGATCTCCAAAAAAACCCTTCACACCTCTTTTCTAATTAAAGTATTACAATCCATCCAAATTAGTTATGTAATTCAACAACCGAGTGTTGGGGCATGCTTTCTCTCTATGTTACCAGCAAAGCATTTGCTCACATGAACATTTCTAGTATGCATGCATTGCTCAAAGATCATTTTCCTGAATAAGTTTTCCCTGACTTATTACTCTGTCATGGTGGAAGCTGAATATGCCCTTAAAGTAAAGAGGCTAATCACAAATAAATAACCAACACAGTGCAACAAAAAGCATGCCAAGAACCATTATCAAATCCATAGGATAGAGTAAGAAGTTTGATTTCTGATTCTGAAATAAAAAAATTAATCCAAATGCATAATAAATATACCAAAAATAGAATCATACCTCCATAAATCCATCTTCAAAGTTAATACCATTCCCGAACTACGTAAGTGCAAGGTGTTGGTTCAGAGAAGCTGAGTTGAACTACGCCACCATAAGAAAACCTTGTTTATTAATATGGTTGCTCCTTACGATGTCTATAAACCTATAGCACTCTCGAACTGGTAGCTACAAAATACAATGAAGTAAC
>NW_011500108.1:212189-226485 GCF_000495115.2 Populus euphratica
TTCAGGGCCCGTGGGATTAGTCGTGGTGCGCGCAAGCTGACTCGGACACCCACATTAATCTAAAAAAAAAAATACAATGAACTATATTATAAAACTTTTAAACTTGTAATTATTACTCAGCATCTTCTCTGAAACAAACATATTTTCTTGTAGCTAAAGTTGTTGCCCTTTTGGTAAGGGGATACAATTGAATCCTCATAGTGGCGCAATCAAGAAAATTTCAATTAGAGGGTAAATTATAAATATTTGATATTATATATATATATATATATATATATATATATGTTATGTAAAGAGAAATTAATTTGAAATATATGTACTAACTCATGTCAAGTAAAATTAATTTATAAAATATTTTTTAAATAAAAAACTTACATTATAATTATTTTTTTGAGTTTTTATATTTTAAAATTGCTTAATAATGATTTTATTATTAATTTTATTAAAGATATTCTTTCTCAATATAAACAATTAAACTTTCATTCACCTATTTCTAAATCTTTAAGGGACTAGTAAAATTATTGGCAACAATTCTTCGTTGATTTAATGTTTTATATAAGTGAATTAAATATACATATTATATTTTTTTAATTGTTTTATTATTTCCCTAATTTTTTTAAATTGTTTAGTACCTCATTTTTAATCACTAATATGTTGATCACTATCATTTTTCATATAAAATTCATAACAAAGTACATATTAATTCATCAAAACTCATTTCAATTTATATTCATATGCATATAATATTATATATACACATATTAATTTAACAAATTCATAAATTATCATAAACTCTAACATTTTTAATAACTAATTATTAAGGAATATAACTAAAATTAAACAATGAAATAAATAGAAAAAAATAAAGGAAACTCACCTAAAATATAAAACATAAAGCATAAAAGGTTACTTACTTAACTAATTAATAGTTTAGGAATTAAAGAAAAATTAAAAAAAAAATCGGTAGGAACAATAATTAAAAAAAAAAGATGGTTAAATTATTATATTAAAATTCTAATATAAAAATTATTTAGAAAAAAAAGGATTAAGGGGGCAATTGGTCTCTAAATCCCCATTGTGGCTCTGCCACTTATTCCTCATACCTTCTCTTGCTATGATTGATTGTGTATTTTCAGGTTTGCTCTTATTCTCTCTAATCACAATCGTTGCAAGGTCTTAAATCAATTATTAACCATTGAAGAATAAATATATATCAAATTATGATTAATGTCACACATGTTTATAAATCAAATTCAAAATAACAATACCTTATCTTCTATCCTAAGTCAATATGACATCACCATTCAAAAACATCACTTCAAATAGAGAAAACAAAAATCTCACATAGCATATTTGAGCATAATTTGTTGTAAAACCAAAAGTTAGATACTTTAAACTTGAGAACATGAGAACATGTAACCCTGTAGTTTTATAATATAAGGATAAATATCAAAACCTCACACACTACCTTCAAAGAGCAATACCTAAACCAACAAAAAACATAAGCATAGAATAAAAAACCAGCCAGGTAAGAAACCAAAGCATTAAAAAAATTTCAAATGCAAATGATCTGGTAAATCTGGAGTTAATTTTCTTCAATTTGAAAAGACATCTAAAGACATAAAAAAGACATGAGTTTATTAAATCCTTTTGTCTAAAATCGACCTTGAAACTCCAGTATACATGAAAATATTGCATGTCTTCTCAAAACAATTTTATACAATATAGCAAAATATGTCATAAACAAATATTATAAATGAACATGCATGCCACCATTCATGTACATGGAATATATTTCACCAACCATTCCTACAAAACAAAATAAAAAGAAAGCTAACTAGGCAATGAAACAAAATTAGAAAACTAAGACGTGTGGGGGAAATCATTGCATCTTCCCTCACAAAACCCTAAGGATATATGCAATGTTGACCCCATATTTAGTTTTAACCATAATTAAAAACAAAACCTAGTTATATACAGCTTCTCCTTGATCACATTTCTTTTTTTTCTTTTTAAGCTTTTTCACCTCAAATTACATTTTTTAGTTGACCTATGTTTTATTATTATTGAACAAACATGTATGAAAAAAGAGATATAAGAATCATAAAGTGGACAGAAGATAGAGAAGGGTGAGGCACATTGTAGAAGAAAAAGGATAGAGAGAAGGTGATGGTGGTGCTGTCCAATTCTTTTTTTTTTTAATCCAAACCAAGAGAAGTAAAAAAAGAGTAGGAGACACTAAACATACATATTAGAAAAAAGAGAAGAAACTTGCGATGAAGAAGACAGGGCTACCAAGAAAAAAAAAAGCTTATAGAGGATGGTGGTGATTCTTTTACCATGGATCAAATGATGTTAAATATAAAGGATAAAAGGTTTGTTATTTGAAATCATGGCTCTTTGATGTTGTTTTTCAGTCACCTCTTTAGATATGATCTTTGCTGTTTTTTAAACAAGTTTTGATTAGTGACATTTTGGGTCTATTTTTGTTCTTTTAAACCACGATCATTGTAAGGTCTTACATCAATTAACATCAATTAAGAACCATTCAAGGATAAGTATACATCAAATTATGATTAATGCCACACATGTTAAAAATCAAATTCAAAACAACAATACCTTTTCTTCAATATAACCATGACCAATTAAAACATCACTGTCTAGTAGAGAAAACTCGAACCTCACATAGCCAATTTTATGCATGATTTATTATAAAATCAAGAATTAATTGCTCCATACAACCCTATATTTTTATGACATTATGATAAACATCAAAACTCACACATTATATCTGAAAAGCAATATCCAAATCAACAAAAAATAAGCATATAATAGAAGACCAACCAGGTTATAAACCAAAGCATATAAAAAAAATTCAATGCAAAAAACTCGATAAATATAGAGTTAATTGCCTTCAATATTTAAAGACAACTATAAAGATAAGAAAGACATGAGTTTATTAAGTCTTTTTGTCTAAAATTAACCTTTAAATGATGATAAAATACAGTATGCATGAAAATGTTGCATATCATCTCGGGTCAATTTTATAAAATATAATAATATCTCATAATATATTTGAAAAGCAATACCCAAACCAACAAAAAATAAGCACATAGTAGAAAACCAACTAGGTAAGAAACCAAAGAATATAAAAAAATTCTCGTGCAAAAAACCTAATAAATCTAGAGTTAATTGCCTTCAATATGCAAAAACAACTACAGGAATATGAAAGACATGAGTTTATTAAGTCCCTATATCTAAAATCGACCTTTAAATGATGATAAAAATACAGTATACATGAAAATACTGCATATCATCTTAGGTTAATTTTGTAAAATATAGCAATATCTCATAATATATCTGAAAAGCAATACCCAAACCAAGAAAAAATAAGCACATAACAGAAGACCAACTAAGTAAGAAACCAAAGCATATAAAACAATTCTAATACAAAAAACCTGGTCATATAAAACAATTCTAATACAAAAAACCCGATAAATCTAGAGTTAATTGCCTTCAATATATAGAGATAATTACATGGATAGGAAAGACATGAGTTTATTAAGTCTCTTTTTCTAAAACTAATCTTTAAATGATGATAAAAATAAAGTAAGTATGAAAATATTACATGTCATCTCAGATCAATTTTGTAAAATATATCAATATCTCATAAACAAATATGAACAATTACATTGATATTTATCTTAATGTGAGAGAAAATATTATAAACAAACATACGTGTCACCATTCATGTATAGGAAACATATTTTACCAACCATTCATGTAAACCAAAAGAAAAAGAAATCTAGCCAACAATGAAACAAAATTAGCAAACTTGTAAAAGGCAAAAACACATGAAGTCAATCAAAATATCTAGAAGAACCTAGAAATCAAATCACAAGAACCCAAAAATAAGCAATAGTTAATCAATTGTGATATAACATGAGATAACCAAAAAAACCAAAAAAAAAAAGGCTTAGTAAAAGAACAATAACAACAATGGCAAAGAAGAAAAAAGGAACTCAAATCAAGGAGAAAGATATGGAGAGAAACTAAAAGGACCCTTTTAAAGGAACCCAATGCTCCCATCTAGAAAAAAAAATACAAGAGAGAACAACACAACCCAAAATAATCAAGAACATATAGTACAATAAATGGTCAATTAAGCAATGGCTACAAAAAAAGATAGAAACTAAATGGATTGCATCCAGAAAAAGGAAAAGAAACTATAAAGAGAACCTACCAAGTTGAACCAAGACAGGAATGCAAGGCAACCAAGACATACCATGAAAATACAATGTAATCCCATTATCCCAATAAAAAAAGATATCAAATCCCACGAAAATAGTTACATCTCTCCCAATGCATAATGGAAAAAACTCACTGCCAATTGACTTATACATTTAATGCACAATAATAGCAATTGGTATATTATGTTCAATAATATTCCCAACAATAAGAAAAAGAGCAAAGCAATCAACCAAAACCCTCAATTACTATGAATCACTACAATGAATAATAATCGTCTAATTATCCCTAGAAGCCACTCCAAAGATAAAGAAACAAACAAAAGCTATCAATGACCATTAGACAAACCAACCCTCCTAAGAGTAATAAAATCATAGTAAGAACATATGAAATCATAGCCACTGGGATAAAACCTAGAAAATAAACTCTATTTTAAGTCGATCCAAACTAACATATTAAAAAAAAAATTACAAAAATAACTTAGAAATAAAAACCAATCCTCTCATCGCTAAACTCTAAGCAAAAAGGAATCAAGCTACAAAAAAACTTTATAAAATCATCAAGCCATTGAAAAAAAATGATAAGATAAATGAGCACAAAAGACTATTACACATGTCTATGATGATTACACTCTAAATCCACAATGTTTGTATAGTAAAATGGATGCATATTTTAGAGGTTTGTTAATATTAGGAGCAAATAGAGTACTTGTAGGGATATATTTGAGATTAAGCATAAACTTTTATGACAAGTTTTTTTTATTTATGTTTCTTGTGAAATCCAAATTGTCATAACCCATTCCTAGGTTATTTCATAAAATTTATCTTTTTTTTACTATAAAAATAAAAAACAATTGCAACAGTAACAAAAGGATCAACAATATGCTAGCTGAAAGATCAACTTAGAATTTTTGGACAAAATTTAGAGCTTCGTCGTACCCAGTTGTACTAAGATTGGAGAGACAATACAATTTTAGGGTCAAATTTAATGATTATTGAAGGAATCTGCATAAAAATTAAGTCTATAGATATAATTAGATTTTTAATTAGCCAATTTAATTTAATCATAGGTCAAACTAAAGTTGAATTATGTTTAAGAGTTAATTTGGGTTTAATTAAAGGATTTAATTACATGCAATGGCTTAATTATACTTTTAATAAGTCAAATTAATTTTATTAGGAACTTAATTGGTGAAAAATTAAGTTTGGAAACGCAAGTTGGGCTTAATTGAGAAGATTAAAATTTTAGAAAAACAAATTTAATTTTCACAAAGTTAATTGCTCAAAATCAGAGGTAAAATTGCAAGAAAATTAAAGTTTATGATCAATTAGAGGCTAAATTGAAGAAATTTGAAGCCAAAGATCTTTTTAAAAAATACATTAAACTTCAGGGACTTAATTTGGTTAATGATAGGGGCAAATTTATAGGTCGAATAACTAAATTGAACTTTGATAAAATCCCTAAATTAAAACCCTAAATCCAAAATGGTGCCTTTTAATGATATAAAAAAAACAAATGACGCGTCCATCTTTTTCTTCTTTTTCATTCGAAAAAGTTGCATGAATGTCTACTTTTCAGATGTGTTTAATACTTCTTCTTCCCATTAAACCGGGCAAATCATACACCACTAGGATGACTTGATATTGCACTATACTGCAAAGTAGGTCTCATCAGCCAATTGCCACTGCAACGCCGCCCTAAAGTGGCCAGCCCAACCAGTCTTTAGTAGCTAGTTTTCACAGATCATGATTGCACCTGTGAACCAACAATTAAGATTTTTCTTAGTTGAATCAAGGGCCAAGATATGTCTCAGATAAAAGACAAAGTGTACCTTTTTCATCCTCTATAAATAAGGGTGAATTACACGCATTGAGCATCAAGAAATCTAAGGCCAAAATTGGGAAAAAAAATCAATCCCTTTCCTAGTTTTGTTTTTCTTCAACCTTTCCCTTCTCTCTCTACTATCGTTGCCACCATCATCCAAATGTCGGATTTCCCAGCACCATCAAGAATGTTGTCAGCAAATTTTCTTCTCTAACCTAATAAGCACTCTTTATTTTTTCTCCTCGAACCCCATCTCGACGAACAAAATGTGAAGAATCACATTTTGCAAAATACCTAACTTGGTCGATGGGCTGTGCTAACAACCACATAGGCCCAGGTTGGACCCGTTTTAGCCTAACCCAAAATAAAAGGAGAGATTGGGACTTTTTTCAGCCAACCCGACTGAGCTTGGGCTCCAGCCTCGACCCAATAACATAAAAATAAAAAAAGGTTATTGGGCCGCTAGTCAGCCCAACCTGTATAAGTTAGGCTGGACTTGTTTCAGCTCAGACTAGATGATTAGGCTAGTATATTTAATAATATAATAATATTCAAATTTGTCAAAGGGCATTTTAAAAAAAATGGTGGCTCCCTCGCATGTTTTTCTAATAATTTTATATTGTATGATATAAATTTTGATATTAAAAATACATGGTTCTCTCCAAAACTAAAATTTTTAAAAAAAAATCAAAAACTTTTTTAATTTAATTTCTTCTGTCCAATAACAAAAATATGCCTTTTATCTTAGTGCATACAACCAAATTCTAAAAACTTTTGGTGCATATTTTCTAAAAAAAGAGTCAAAATCCATTTTATCGTGCATATTTTCTAAAAAAAGAGTTAAAATCAATTTTATCATATTTTAAAAATGCAAAATAGATATCATAACTAGTTTATAATTATTCATTAGGTTTTGACCAAAATATCAAAAATTCTTCAATAACTATTTTGTTTAATTAATATCTTAAGTATTAGGATTTAGCTACATATTTTAATACTTGAGATATAAAATTATACTGTAAAGCATATACTCAAGCATTAAAGATAAAAAGTGCAAAATAAATACGATGCTAAAATTTAAATTTTATAATGGTTAGGGTTTAACTCAATAATGTAAAAACTTCCTCACAAAAAGAGATTTGTCTTGGACTTTGGAAAAAAATTAATGGATAGAATCACAGCCTAAAAAAACAATCAAATAAGAATACAATTTACCTTAGATAAGGTGCATTAGAGGTGATGTTTCTTTTTCTTGTACAATTAGTTTTTTACCTAAATTTTCAAGGATCATAAATTTTCAGTTGTACAATTAGTTTTTTACCTAAATTTTTAAGGACCATAAATTTTCTATTAATTATAATATTAGATGATAATTTCGGAACTTTATAATTATAACCAAAATTCATTAATTATAATATTAGATGATAATTTTGGAACTTTATAATTATAACCAAAATTCATTTTTAACATATTCACAAGGCAAATTTATCATTTTACATCGTGCACGTCACACGACACAAGTTGTGCACACAAAAAGACCGAATGTGATTTTTGAGAAGCTATTACGAAGTTTAGATATATTGTAATTGACGATGATTGTCTCGTGTCCCTACGCAATGTTAACCATATAGCCGATGGTTTTGCAAAATAAAAGGTGACTAAAAGTTTGTGACTTTATGGCCTGACTTTGATCTCCCTGCTAACTATTTTTTTTTTAGCTCAAATTATCTGTTGACTCCTAGATTATGTATATTCACTTCTTCTTTTTTCATCTCTTTTTTGGCATTTTAATACGATCTAAATGTGAAGAAAGTCTAGATGCATGGATGAAGAGCTTAAGAAATCTCCATGGCTATTAAATGACTTATTCATCCAGGTAACCACAACAACATAATCAGATTTTAAAATGAACTATACTCCAATAAAATCATCTTGGGAAGAAGATGGTTCAAGAGCTTTAATCACAACTAGCAATTTAGATTCATTTAAGTCTTTAATTACAGCATCATATGCCTTTAACGTAGACTTAGTATCATTAGTGAATTGTTTTATTAATGCTTATTTACATGCATCAATGTCAAATCTTATTTGACATAATTTGATGATTTGAGAATCTCGTTAGTTGAGGCCAAAGTTGGATTAGTTTTTATTAAAATTCTTTATGCCATTAACTTGGTTAAATATGATTGGCACATTAGAACTAGACCATGTTAAAAAAAAAATAACTTTTTTTTGTAAAAAGAATTTAAGGGTAAATCGAGTAACCCATAAATCATCTCAATGAATTGGGCATTTGATCGAATTAGTTAATAAATGATAGTTTCTTAACTACTTTGAAATGGTAAATTAGAATAACCTTCAAATTCAAAAATTTATCAAAAACCTCCATCATATACTCAAAGATGTAAATTAGAATAACCTTCAAATTATTATTTTTTCATAGGAGATCCTATTTTATGCAAGAGGAGGGAGTACAAACAACTTGTAGTATTCCTATCAATTTATTCCAAAATAGCATCCCACATTGGTCTTATATTCTTCACTTTGTTAGTAGATGCATTATGGATATAAAATGGGAGAAATGACCTTTTCTATTTATATATTATAGTAAGGTTTTAATATGCACTTAGATCCTTAACTGGGCCTATTTTATTCTTATAAAACGATCAAGTTTCCAATGTCTTCTTTTATTAAATTTTTCTATCTAAATTAACTCAGCCTATTTTTTTTTCCTTTTCGAAACCTACTTCTCATAAAATGATAAACAAGAAACTCAATTAATTACAAGGATAATATTAGCTCAATTAGAGATATAAACACAGATTGGAAACTCATCTCATAATATAAGAATATGCTGCATGATTTCCTCTATAAAATGAAATATTTGTATTATGTTCTTATTTTTTTAAGGAAAAAAAAAACATTTCTTCAAGCTTTTGGTTAGGATTTGTAATTTCAAGATACCACGGAGATGCTATTGTAATTTACCCATTTTGAAAATCACCAATGTATTTTTGATGATTTTGTGTGTTTTTATCTAATTAATATGATGGTGGAACCCACCATTTAAATCATCTATGGATCTTGTTATGATGCGAAAGAGGAGTGGAAGATCCGAACGTACTTATTACTCAAACATCGTAATATCATAAAGCCCTAGATTGGATTGCAAACAACTTTAATTCAATATATATCAACAACTTTTGAAGGTGGAAGATTCCTGAATTCTATACAGGTTGGGTTCCCAGTTGGTAAGTAGTTCTATTGCTTCAAGAATGAGATACACCATGAAGAGAAATGTAAAGATGAAATAATTAGGCAGTTTTTGTTTTGTGTTTAAAAAAATGCTTATAAAATTATTATTTTTAGTTTTTTAAATTTTGAATTGTTTAGTGTGCTGATATTAAAAACAAATTAAAAAAATAAAAAAATATATTTTAATATATTTTTAAATAAAAAATATTTTAAAGAACAATTAATATTACAGTCCCAAACGATATTGTATTCTCTAATTCTAAACTTGTTGGTTATACGAATTTCTCGTTATAGTCTTAAAACTTAGATGGTGTTTTGAAATGCAGTTGAGATGACATTTTCCAATAGAAATAAGTATTTTTTGTTTAAAGATAATTTAATATGTTTTTAGATTGTTTTATTATATTAATATTAAAAATAATTTTTAAAAATAAAAAAAATATTTTAATGTATTTAAAAACAAAACATACTTTAAAAACACAATTATTATTATACTCCTAAATATCCTTTTAATAAAGACATAGTTATTAGAATCAACCCATGATAGTGGGTTGACCCGCCACCTATGACCCTAGATGGGTCTATAAAAGATAAAAATAAGGCCTGCAATTAGCTTGATGAGACCCGAATAATCTGTCTGGTCAATTCGTAATTCAGATGACTTTTTTTTTAAATAAAAACTTGACTTTTTCTTAAAGTTTTAAAATTTAATTGGACGGGTTGACCTGGCCCTAAAACTGAGCCTGGCCCGGGTTGAAAAAAAAACTAGCTAGGATTTAGTTCGGCAAAACCTGAAATAAAAAGAAAACGATGTCATTTTAGCCTTTTTACCGTCAAATAGTTTAACAGTAAAAGGCCAAAACGACGAAGACAGAAATGAAAAAACCTATCACTTAAATCTACAATCCACATACTTCCAATTCCCATCCCCTAATAGAATTCACCTTCCGAGAACAACACAGAAGCAACAACAAGAATCAGACCCAAATTCCCAGCAGGTCGGATCAAGAGAATCTTGACAAAGACATCAACAAGGTCAATCCAGATGCTCTTTTCATCGTCTCCAGCTCTACCGAGTTGTTTCTCCAAGAAATCAGCTGAAACTGCAATCGAGAACAGCAGAAGCTAAAGACTGAAACTCGACCACGTTCGAGTCACTGTTAAAAGGCACCACCCTCTTAGAATCTCTTCCCCTGCCAATTCAATCACCGGAGAAGTTTGTTGAACATACTTTTAAATATCATGTTTTATAAAGTAAGTGATTTTGTTAATTTATTTTAGAATTTCACTGGGAATTATTACTTTTCAAACTACCAATAGAATAGGAGAATCAAAGCTTCTTGAATTCGAAACATAATTGTACATACTTTTAAATATCAATTTATCCGATACAGTAAACAAGAAGTTAAATGTGCAATAGAAGGACATGGATAGATACACAAGGGCATTTTCTTACGCAAGTAGGTAAATTATTGTTCTGCAGAAGAAGAAAACTATTATTATGTTTAGTTTAATATCTTGTGATATGTGGGGGTTTCGTGGTTCCATGTAAAGATTTGAATATCTGAATGGGAATTTTAGGAGATAACAACCCAGAAAAGGATGAGACAATGGAAGCTGCTTCATCTCGAAGATGAGAAGGTGCGATCGATGAAACATCCTCTGTCCTTGCATCTCTCTTCCTTCTTTTATGCAAGATATTCCTTGATTTGCAGAATTGATGCTATTGGTTCCCAACTGTTGCGTTGGATTTCTTTTCTTTTTTTTTATTCAGATCAACCTATCTAATCCATGACTCAATCATTATACTGGGTTGGAAACTAAATCAGATTTAAGAACTATGCTTTTTCTTACCAAGAAGAAAAGAATTGAAGGCATAGCAAGGTATCATTTCTCTACTGGCTGGGCAAGGAACAAGGAGGGAACATATTCTTTATAAACAGAACAATTAAATGATGGCATAGCAAGGTAATGTTTTTCTACATGCCCATGAACATTGCGACGCGGAATTATGCCACTATTTTTCCTAGCTAATTGAGAATTTAAATCAAGGGCATTAGAGGAAAATATTCCTGTGACAAAAAGGGCATTGGGTTCAACTTAAAGGAGCAAAAAAAAAGGTGTTGTCTCTCGTATATATGGAGGGTAATGAAAGGTTTTTTTCTTACTCGATCCAGCTCCATGCACACGAGTTCTTTTTTTTATTAGTTATTATTTTATATCAAAATTTATTATATAAATATTTAAAAAAATTATTTTTTTAATATAGAATTGGAACTCTATTAATATATATATTTTATATTTATAAGAAAAAGAATTGTATTTTTTTAAATGTAAAAAACATTTTTTATTTAAACACTTCGTCTTAAAATAATAAATAGTATATTTCCAACATGGTATAAAAAATATTTTGAAATAATTTTTTAAACTTTATTATTTACAAAATATATATATATATATATATATAGTTTGCTTTCATGTATATTATTTCTTAACTTTTTTTTATAAAGCATATTAAAATTTTTTAAAAAATAATTTTCTCGAGTTAACTTGAATTAATCTAAGTTAACCTAAGTAACATAAACCTTACCCGAAAATTAATTATAACTAAAATTTATCAGTGTTTTGCTATAGTGTGAGCTATTATATATTATGAGTGAATTCACTATAAATTGCATTGTTTGCACCATAAAATGGATATTGTACACTACAAGTGCTTTTAATGTAAATTATATTATTTGGTGGGGGCATGTACGAGGCTACAACCAGCAGGGCCAAGTATCAAGCTAGAGGCATGCCCCTTGGAGCTGCGGACACCTCGTGCTTGGCTGGCAGACCTAGGCATTGGGCTGGCAGTGCCCCAGGCTGCTGTCCAACCTTAAGTGCTTCAATTACCTGTGTGCTAGGAAGATCAAGCATACACATGGCACTTGGATTGATGTTTGTGTGACAAATATTATTATTTTTATTATAATAAATATAATTATAAATTTTAAAGAAAATATTATTATTATTGAAAACATATTATTATATATATTAAAAAAGATTATGATATTTTTTATAAAAATAAAAAGTGAGTCCACGACGTAATATTCTTCAAAATATTCAACAATTCTAAGTATTAATATAAAAAATATTATACTTTATGTCATAAATATTATTATTTTTCTTCTAATACAAAGTATTCATGTAAAAAATATTATTATTTGTGTTCTAAATATAATTATTTTTCTTATAATTCGACATAGTTATATCAAATATATTATTATTTGTGTTATAATATTATTAATTTTATAATAATTAAAAGTTTTAATGTAAAAAAAATATTATTATTTGTGTTCTAATATTATTACTTTTATAATACTTCAAAGTTTTAATGTAAAACAATATTATTATTTGTGCTATAAATATTCTTGAAATTAAAAATAGTATTATTTGTATTATGAATATTATTATTTTTACTATAATAAAAATTATTATTATTAAATTATTATTATTTTTATAGTAATTAATATTATTAATAAAATAATAACTAAATTAGAAAACAATTATTCTTAATATTAAAAAAACAACCATAAATTTGATTTGAAATGTAAAATTAAAAACTACTACTCTTACTATTATTATTATCATCATCATTAATAAATTTTAAAAAACTGTTATTATCATTGAAGAAAAATCATGTGGGGACATTTGGCGTTTAGGCTATTACATGTGTGCTGGCACCCTGAGCGCTCACGTGGCATTTATGATACTTGCTTGGGGGTAGGCACCCCAAACACACACATGGCATTTAGTAGTGCTGGGAGTGAGTCATGGCTGCACCCCACTTGGGGATGCCTGGTGCTTGAGTCTTGGCGTTGGACTCAAGAAGAATGGGTCTAGTGTTAGGACTCACGATCAATGGGTCGTGCATAAGGGCCCAATTCTATGGTGTACTTCATCGAGACCTAAGGTTTTTAGGTTCTAAAATTTTAAATATTATTATTATTATTATTATTATTATTATTAAAATAATTTATAAATTTAAAAGAAAATATTATTATTAATATTGAAAACATATTATTATTTATATGATATTTTTTGTGATATTTTTTATAAAAATAAAAAGTGTGCCCACAACGCAGTATTATTAAAAATATTCAATAGTTCTAAATATTAAAATAAAAAATATTATAATTTGCATTGTAAATATTATTATTTTTCTTAGAATACAAAGTATTGATATAAAAATATTAATATTTGTGTTCTAAATATTATTATTTTTCTTATAATTTATAATTCAACATATTCATATCAAAGATATTATTATTTTTTTATTATCTTTATAATAATTAATATTATTAATAAATTAAAAAAATATCATTTTTAATATTGAAATATGATCATAGATTTAATTTGAAAAATAAAATTAAAAATTATTATTGTTGTTGTTATCATTAACCAATTTTAAAAAATTATTATTATTATTATTAAAAAAAATTACATGGAGATATGTGAAACTTTAACTGTTGCTTGTGTGTTGGGCAAACTCAGCGCACGCATTGCATTTAGACTGCTTGCCTGTGCGCTAGCAAATTAAACGTACACGTTGCATTTTGGCTCCTACTTTAGTGTTGAGCACACCCCTACATATATGTGTTGCGGGGGGTCCCCAGCCTGTGGCCAGGGGTGCAGGCTGGGCATCCCCGATGCATGCATGATGCTTGGATAACTTTGGAAGGGAGCCATGCCCACACCCTACTTAAAGATATTTGACGCTTGGATTATGGCACTTGGGTTATGACGGTGCACTAGTACTGAAGTATTCTTAATTCTTGCTTATATCAAAACTCAAAATAATCTCAGATTATTAGCTATCCAGGATATAAAATAAACTTTAAATAGCCTTATATCGTACCAATACCAAAACTTAATTTTTTTTATAAAAATAAGAAGTAAACTCGTGGATAGCACGTGCCACTTAATT
>NW_011500108.1:226826-283183 GCF_000495115.2 Populus euphratica
AGGCTGTTACATGTGCGGTTGCACCCTAAACGCTCACGTGGCATTTATGATACTTGCTTGGGGGTAGGCACCCCAAACACACACATGGCATTTAGTAGTGCTGGGAGTGAGTCATGGCTGCACCCCACTTGGGGATGCCTGGTGCTTGAGTCTTGGCGTTGGACTCAAGAAGAATGGGTCTAGTGTTAGGACTCACGATCAATGGGTCGTGCATAAGGGCCCAATTCTATGGTGTACTTCATCGAGACCTAAGGTTTTTAGGTTCTAAAATTTTAATTATTATTATTAAAATAATTTTTTTGTATTGTTGAGGTAGAGCCCAGCAGACACGTGATTGGCAACTCATTTTCATTCTTCTTTTTATGCGCGTCGTTCAACAATTTTCATACAATAGGGCCCCACTTTGATCACGCCAGCTCATCTTGTCACGTGAACAGCGAGGTGCGCATCCGCATCATCTTCTAATGCAGGCGCATGCACACCAAGATTAACCTCCTCTACCAAGGCACAAGGGGTGAGGTCTTGACAGGTGCACCGATTACTGACACGTGCGAAAGCAGTGTAGCCTCTCATTGGATGGTCTTAGACAGAGACGGTTACTCAATAACAACGATGACATCGCCACGTGGCGAGAATCATGGCTGTTGGTCAGGCTTGAGTGGACGAGGTAACCGTTGGCGTGTTGGATTTGTCCGTTGACATTCTTAAATGTCAAATATGCCCCTTCGTAGCATCACTGGTATACGTGGATGTTTAATGTTACAAGGTCTTGAAATGCTTGTAATTAAAACAAATTATTGAAGGTTACTGTTATTTTATTTAATTATTTTTATCATTAAAGATTTATGTTGCTTTCTTTAATTATTTAAATTGGTAGTTACTTTCCTCATTAAAGGTTTATGTTACCTTTTTCTTTTCTTATTTTTCTTTATAAATAACTAAAAATGAGGTTTTTTAACCTGATTTATCAAGAAAATAAAATCTAAGGTTGGATTTATTTCTCATAACTATTAATGTATTTTATTAATATTATAGTCACATTTAAAATTTTCATAACAAAATTACATTAAATTATGCATCATATATTAAAATGATATATGGATGAGGTGATAAATAATATATATCTGATCATTTCTATTTTGTTTGAATATAAATTATAAGTGATAAGACTTTTTTATACAAGTGGTAAGAGATTGGAGGTTTATTTATTTACTATTATTTTATTTATTTGAATTATGTTAGTAAATATATATTATAGTTAATCAGTTGTTTACATATAATATTGATTTTATTTATATAAAATATATTTATTATCGATTAAAGCTTTATTTATCTTTAATATTCAATTATATTATATTAATGAATTTAATGTTTGATTAATAAATCAAGAATAAAAATAAAATTCATAGAATAAAGCATTGTTGCTAAATGTTTTTTGTCGATATTCTATTAAGTTTAAATATTAATTAGAGCTATTAAAATTAATATATATTATATTTTTTTTATGAAAAGAAGTGAATACTCTTATAAACTGAGATACGATGGATATCTAAAATGTATATATATATGCTTGTAATATAATATATACATTGATTTGACCTGCAAAGATTTTTTATATAAAGAGCATTATACTTTGATTCTGATCAAATGTTGTCCTAATTTAGAGTAAGAAATATATATATATTGGGTATAATATAAACTATTTGAAGGTATATGAGTAATGTAGAGAAAATTCATCATCCTATGTGAATTAAGAAAAATATTCCTTTTATTCTTATATAATATTGATTGTGAAATTCTTAGTCAATATGAAATAAATTTTAAAAAAAGTTTTAAAATCTTATTCAAATAATTAATTACTATAATATTGAGAATTAAAACAATTTAACAAAGCATAACATATTAATGAAATGATAATGATTACACTAAGAAACTGATCATTGAAAGGTTAAGTTAAATTACTTACAACTTTTTAAATATTTAAGAAATCATAATAGGTTATTGAACATTTTACTTAATATTCAAATATAAGTCAATTAATTTTTGAATTGATAATAAATTAAATTGTTACATTTATTTAATTTTATTTTATTTAGAATTATGACTTATATTTACACTAACTTATTAGGAAACCTAATAAATCATATATTGGTTAATGAAATATGACTTGATTGTAAATAAATTTTAGAAATTAAGAACTAAATTGTAATTAATACATGGGATTATAAACTAAATATAGACAAAATCAAGTAAGAACTTGATTAAATAATTTTCTAAAATTATTATAAAATAATATATGTAATATTATTTAAGGAAAAAATTAATTTTCTATCATTTATAATATTTTTAGATTTTCTATAAATAGAATGTCATGCCTTTTATTTTCTAAGAAAAAGTAAGTAGAGTACAATACAAAAATACTTAAAAAAAGAGAGCTGTCACTTTAAGGTTTAGAAATCCTTTCTTTTAGGAATTTCTCATCGGTGGTTCGTATGGATTATTGTTAGATTTCAGACACTTGAACAACTTATCGTTTGCAACAACTAGCCTTGAAGAATTCAAAGCCAAAAAGTATTGCTCTTCAAGTAATCTTTTTGTAAACCCTGAACAACTTTAGATTTGTTTAATGAAATCCTTAAGACTCTTAAAAAAATTAATTTTACTATTATCGTTGCGTGAATGTGTTTTAAAAAACCTAATCAAACATTTAGATAAGTTATGGTTTGTAATAACTAGCTTTGAAGAAATTATTTAAAGTTGAAAAGAACATTTGATTTCCAGATAGTTTTTGTATAAACTCTAAATAATTTTAAATTTATCTAATAAAATTTTTAAGACTCTTAAAAAATTTTAAATTTATCATTTTCACTCTACATGTGTTTTAAGAAATCTAACAAATTACTTGAGTTTTTTAAACCTCATTATTTATATTTTTTATTGATTTTTTTTTTCTCTTTTTTTTCAGTCCATTTTCTTGACCTCGAGATAATATTTATAGGTCTAGACAATTTATAGAACTATATATCTATTTAGAAAATTCCATCCAATGTCAGTGGCAAATTCGTAGATAAAACATCAACAAGGACTAATAGTGGCAGGTGCCCAGCTCCAACATATTTAGCTGACAGTTCTCCTGATGATTTCTTCAGGTTTTGCTTCTTCCCGGGTTCAACCAAAAAAACATCACCTCCAGTTTCATGGCCACCTTCTAAAATCTATATTCAAATGGATCTGATCGGACCTGTTACCCTTTACCAATTCCAATTGCCATCGTTCAAGTCATAACAGGTTTCTTTCGTTTTTAAATCCCTAAAAAATTGCAGCTTTCATTGATTTCTCATCATTATCTACCTATTCCTGTCCTCATTGAACACACTTTTTTAACAAAAAACCAGACTTCCACAACAAAATTTTAGTCCGAAAAATTTGAACTCTCAGTTTTACTAGTCTTGTTCGGTTATCCAAGTACCACCCGTATAGAATCTTGCTCCTTTCTTGCTAATCCAGTCACTTCGTACATCAATTTTGTTATAGACTAGAAGTATGACTTCAGGTACGAGACTACCAACATGGAAAGAAAGAGAGAACAACAAGAGAAGAGAAAGGAGAAGAAGAGCCATTGCAGCAAAGATATTTTCTGGGCTAAGAATGTATGGCAACTACAAGCTTCCAAAACATTGTGACAATAATGAAGTCCTTAAAGCCCTCTGCAATGAGGCTGGCTGGACCGTCGAGCCCGATGGCACTACTTTCCGTAAGGTACTTTACTTTTTACTCGTGTATTCATCATCTGTATTTCATTTCTGCTTAACTTTGGTTTTAGGCTTTTAGGTAGCCAAAACTTGAAAAAGTAACAGTTTTCGTGTTTTAATTTCGTTTAATGAAGAAACAAAAAAAGAGAAGTGATTAATTTTCTTATTACTTGAACATGAATTCTGGGTTGCTTCTAGTTTGATTAGTTTTGTCTGTTTAATCGCATTACTTTCCTCTCTGTGCATTTTAGAATCATTCATGACTCTGTTATCACAATAAGCGTTGAAAATCACAAAAATACTATGAACCCAGCTCCTGCATTTCATGATTATTGCTCAATTTTGCTTAAGCTAGCTTGGCAGTGGTTACTTTAGGTGTTAACTGGGTGAGGCTAGTTGTGGCGCATATTAACATAAGCTTGACATTGCATGCTAACGTGCACCGGCTTCTGTTGCCGTAGCGGTGGCGTTACTGAGGTATTTTTCTTCTCTCTAAAGCTGGTGTGATCAGTGGGGTTAGATTCGTTTGCTGATTTTTTTGTATCGCCTTTCTGGGGTTTATCTCCAGCGCACGTTAGATCGTCAGCCTTGTGTTTTATTGGCTGCTTTTTTTATGAGTGCGGTGTTCACCGGCGTACGTTAGATCCGGTCAGCACTGCTTTAGCGATCTTGTTTCCTTTTTAAGTCTGGGTGATGTCAGTGTTTTTGCTTTCTCGCGTGAACCACAAGATTCTCTCTTTTCTTTCTTCTTTCCTTCTTTTGCCAACCAACTTTAAGACTCACTTTGGTCTGTTAGAGATAGCATGGAGCAGCAGCACAGACCTCCTAAGAAGACCAAAATGCCCTTGAAAACAACATGAGAGCCGTAGCATGTGGATGGGTGGTAAAGGGTCATCTTGACTGTAGGGGTCTGGGGCTCTCTTTCATGGATTTGTTTGAGTTGCTTTTAGTTCCTTGCCAGTAGAAATGCAGACCCTTTTTTCATTTCTGTTCAGTTTCCCATTTGGGAGGTGTTTCTGCTGGTGATAGTGTTGCTGCTTCTTTTGTGGAGTTCCACTGGAGTTAAATTATTGTTCATCAAGTTGAGAATAAATTTACGCAAGTCTAGTAAATAATGTCTGTTGGGCTTGGAGATTGTCAAACTACTTGTCTTGTTGGGTTTGCGGATCGTTTTAAGTCACCAACGACCAGATCACAATGGTTCTGTTGGGAGTTGGAATGCTTTAAAACTTTTTATAGAACAATAAAGTATCTTTCGTAGGAAAAAAAAAGTTTGAGGAATGTTAAAGATTGTCAGGTGATCTCCTTTCAAATGAAAACCTAATAGAGATAAGATCACAAAATATAATTTATATAATTCTTTAACAAGAAATTCAAGAATAATGATATTTCCTGAGCTAAAACTCATTCATCCAGATGTAGGGTGGGTAACTCCAGGGGAAAAAAGACGGCAAAATTGTCTCCCCATCTATATGATATAATCTAGAGGAATGAAGCATTGGGAAGGATGCAGTAGTGGATTATAGAGGAAATTTATGGTGATTGTTGAGAGTAATATCTGTATCTTGTGAAGAAATGACCTGTCGGAAGTGAATTTGTTAAATGTTTTTCAAAAATGTGGATATTTATCGTTCATCCACTGTTAGGTTTTAGTTTATCTATACGTAAAATTGCTGGCTTATTTCTCTAAATTCACTTCCAATTCCATGCGATATTTTCCAGCTGCTTTGGTCATTTTATGCCTTCTTCTGTTGTAGGCACGTGTTAGAGCTCCTATCTTTGCATCCTGATACTGCTTTGTCAAATGCCAGTGGAAACTGACTCGTCCCTGTTACTAGTATGGTTGAAACTTTAGGCACTGTTCTTAAATTGGATACTGGCATGCACCGAGGATATGCTTGTAAGGCTGGAAAAATATAATTTTTCATCAAAATAATGCTGCTTGTTTTTGTTATTGTTAGGCAACTTGTTTTTGTTATTGTTAGGCATATTCTTTGCAATAGCCTTACCAGTACCACTTTGTCAAGTGATCTGTGGTGAACTTTTTATGACTTCGTTGATGTTTTCTCCAAGCCCCTGGTTTCATCGCTTTTTTTCTTTTTTTAGGGATGCAAACCTGTAGAGCGCATGGACATTCTTGGTGTTTCTGCAACAACAAGTCCATGCTCCTCGTACCACCCTAGCCCTTGTGCTTCCTACAACCCAAGTCCTGGATCCTCTTCCTTTCCCAGTCCAGCTTCATCCTCGTATGCTGCTAATGCCAATATGGATTGCAATTCCCTCATACCATGGCTCAAAAACCTCTCATCGGCATCTTCATCAGCTTCCTCCTCTAAGTTTCCTCATCTCTACATCCATGGTGGCTCCATAAGTGCTCCTGTTACTCCTCCTTTGAGCTCTCCAACTGCTCGAACCGCTGGAATAAAAGCTGACTGGGAAGACCAATCTATCCGCCCAGGCTGGGGTGGGCAGCACTACTCCTTCTTGCCATCTTCAACTCCACCGAGTCCTGGTCGCCAAATTGTTCCCGATCCAGAATGGTTTAGGGGGATTCGAATGCCACAAGGTGGTCCAACGTCTCCCACATTCAGCCTAGTTGCCTCCAACCCATTTGGCTTCAAGGAAGAGGCTTTAGCTGGTGGTGGATCCAATGGTGGATCCCGCATGTGGACTCCAGGTCAAAGTGGTACATGTTCACCTGCCATTGCAGCTGGCTCTGATCATACAGCTGATATTCCTATGGCCGAGATTTCAGATGAGTTTGCATTTCGATGTAATGCAACTGGTCTAGTGAAGCCATGGGAAGGAGAGAGGATCCATGAAGAGTGTGGATCAGATGATCTAGAGCTTACACTTGGGAACTCAAGAACCAGGTGAGCTGGCGTGGTATTTGATTAAATAGATCAAATCTACTGTTGTTTACTTGAATCTTGTTGAAATGCAGATAAACAATTTCAAAAATGAAAATTCCCGAGCGAGCTTCCTTGCATGGACTTTCATTGTATGTTTTTGCTACTGAGTTGTACAAGGGATCTTGGTGAGTAATTAGCCCTTGCTGCTCTCTGCATGTTTATTTATTTTTCACTGTTTGCTTTAACTTATTCTGGATAGCATATAGATAGTGCTTCAAAGTGAGACGTGGTTTCACCCTTTCACTTGGTTAGTTTCACTCTAAATTCTATTGGAAGAACAGCTTCAACCGGTCGTCTTCCTTTAGTTTCTGGTTTCACCCTTTAGTTTCATGTGAATGGAAATGTAATTCAATGGCCAAACCTTTTGCGAAAATTGGAATAGAGTGGGCTCTCCAACCATGCTTTTTGTGTATTCTTTGGCATTGAAATGTATTGTTCATATTATCATTGTCACTTCCGTTTTAGCTTTTATTCATTACCCTTGTTGCGCTATCATGAAGAAAATATTTCTTTACAACAGATGACAGATGGGTAAATTGATTCAATCCTATTATTGCAAGTAGAGAGTGCGTGAGCTATCATCAAGCAACCACTTTATAGAAAATGATGACTGTCTTGGACCAGATCATTACTAGCTTGCCACCTGAAATCAAGAAATTAGAATGGCCAAATGTTATGTCTTTTTGAATGCATCGAATATCTTTTGACCAAAACATTTGAGTGCCCTGTTCGTGTGGTGCCACGTGCGATATCTGACCAGGAGTTTTCGTAGACAAGGAGGGTGCAACAACCACAAAGATAGGCTTGGCTTGGCCCCTTCGCTTTAACAATTTTTCAAAGTTTTCAATCAAGTCTTTTTTACTAACTTGTCCATTCTTTGCCTTATCACGTTGGTTAGACCATCAGTTCTTGTCTCCAAAAACTATGGAATTGATTCAGGTTTTGATGTCCTCCACCTAAGCATGTTGGTGATGGAAAATGGTTCAGTGCGTTTGTGTGTGTGGGGGCGGGAGTGAGAGAGATAGTGAGACCTCTTGCTAACAATCGCTAAGGCTGTGTTCATCAGCGATATTGAATTATAATGTGGAAATTGTACAGTTGCAAGTATACTCCTTTCAAGTGAGCACCCAACAAATGCACAGCGTTGTTGATCAGAGTGATTAGATCATTAATATTGATTCCTTCTAAAGCCGCCGCCGCAGCCTCCTTAGAAAAAAAAATCAAATACCATCGGAAGACCTGCAAAGAGAATTACAGAACATGAAGATCGACATAAGCAGAACGAACAAAAGATAAGAATTTATGAGATGGGAAGAGCATGTGCTAAGAAAGCTAAGTATATCGCTTATATTTGATGAACAACGCAACACTCCCATCCATGAGGACCGTAGTCAATAGATTACTTCCTGAAAACAATCAAGAGGATATGCACGGACCAAAAAAGAAGTTTTACTCAAGAAGATTGCAGCTATAATTTGCAAAAAAATTTAACCTGAACAAAAAAGTTCAAGAGATACTAAAAAACCAATGTCAAACGCTAATATCATTAAAAAAAAATATTAATCTCTATTAATTATTCAAACTCATAATATTATTCATTATGAAGTAGTATATATAAAAAAAATTATGAAGATCAATTCCTAAAAAAAAAAACATTGAATAATAAAATCCAAAAAAATAAGAGTCAGAATAAAAACATTAACAAAAAGAAAAAAATCAAAAGAATAAGAGTAAAAAAAAAACACTTTAAACTTAGTGTGGAGTGAAATTAAAAACAATAAAATTTGTATAAAAGGATCAAGGAAAAAAATAAAAAATAAAAAAAATAAAAATCAAATTGAAAACATTAGTAAATGAAAAAAAATAAACATGTGGAATTTTTTAACATGTTTTTTTACATAATTTTTTTTTAAATGTAATCAAAAAACTTATGCACATATATGATTAAATAAATCAAGAATTATTATATAAATAAATGAAAAAAAAAGTCATTAACGATAAAGAAAAATAAGATTAGAAAAATTGAGAGACAAATATTTAAATCGCAATGAGGGTCATTTACCCAACTATGTTTATTAAAATTAATTTGTAATAAAAATTGATACACATATAAAATTTATTAAAAAAATAAAAAACATATTATGCAAGGTTGTACATGTTAAAAATATTATAAAAAATAAATATTTTTTAAAAATAAATTTAATATATATAAATATAAAAAAATCATAGATCAATTACTTTAACTTCTTCAAAAAATTAAATACATCCAATATAATTAAAAAATAATTATTATTAAAAAAAGGGTAAATAATCAAAAACAAAATCACCAAAAAAGAGTATTACTGAAAATATAAATTTAAAAATTATTTTAAAAAATACATACAAAAAATATTAATTTTAAAAAAAATAAGATCAAGCGCTGCTAGGTCTAGTAAGTCAGGCCAAGCACCTGATCCATCAAGAAAGGTCTTGCATGCAAACTTTTATTTTTTAAATTTAATAAAGTGAATGATTTGCTATTTGCCTCAATTTATTTTGATTAAAAAAATAGATGATACGTTGTCTAAAGCTCCCAATAGTGGCTAGAAAAATGAGGTTCCTAATTTTTCTTTTTAAAACTCATTTTCAATTTCTTTTCGATTCAAAGCATCTAGAAAGAACTTTAGAAATCTTGTTAAATCAATTAATGACCTTGAAAAATACAGAAAACCGCTAGATTGTTTTTATAAATCAACAGTTCGAGTCTCACAAATATCATGATCACTAAAGATTTATATGATTGTTAACTTTAAAATTCGTGGAATTAATCAAGGTATACACAAATTAACCTAGATAATCTAGTTAATAATAATAAAAAAAAAAGTGCTCAGTTACAAAGAATCTATACAGTACTAGTTGGGGTTGTTTGCTTTTACTCCATTTTGTTTTTTGTTCTTGGACAAAAAAATTATGGCAAGAACCATTCACGCTAATTCAACTCACATCACTTTTTATTTGCCCCATTTAATTTATTTGATATGATTGCTATCCTGCAATGGCGCATCCATAGCTCACAAAGAACACGACCACCTTTGACGATAATCCGTTACCTTGTCCTCAACTGATGCCCCCTCTCCTTAACCTTAACATTGCTAAACCAGTTTCTCATCTCCCAAACGTTTTTTTCCCCTCAAGACGTGCATCATTAAATTCTCATCTCATCTATTCCTCAGTTTATGGACAAGCTGCTTCTGACAGTCAGAACTCTTAGTCATGGAGATGGGCGGACATGCTCTCAGCAGGAAACAAGGATGCATCCCTTTCTTCTAGGTTCATATTATCCAATTCTAAAGAGGGATTATTATGAGGGGAAGGAAAAAGATTATTCTTTTTCACCTTTGAGTCTCCACTTTGATCTCCTCTCTCTTGCCCTAACCAGACAACTAGAGAGAAGAAGGATTGCTTTACATCCATCCTCCTCCAGCATTTCAGATTACTCTTTCCATCTCTATCCTTGATCCTTCCACCGAACAAGACCTTCAACTTAACAGGGACTTCGCCGTTGTGAAATGATTCGGCAACACTGCTCTAATGGTGTATAGCTTATCTGTCTGCAAAATAACATGTAACTGTCAACTTTCTCATGCAAATAGGGTCAACAATTAAAGAAATACAAAGCTAAGGAATGTGAATGGAAGAATTCCAGCTTCCATTTCTGCTGCTTCTTCCATAGCTACACGCATTCGAAAGTGCAACGAATCTCAAAATCCCTCAATCTAATGCAAACCAATTGAGAAAACTTCGGGTCTAATATTCAATGAATATTCAGACTCATAATTCATCTGTATAAAATAAAGTCTCGAGGTGTTCCTGAATTTCAGATGCAATCAATCTGAAAACCCTTCAAATCTAAGACAAAGCAGTTGAGGAAACATGAGAATTAGAATTTTCTTTTTTTAAAAAACAAATGGTAGGGATGGTGAAAAGATTGTTACCCTAGCACTAATGTTTTTACCATCCTACTCTTTTGAAAAAACTCATATGCTAATGGATAAGGGTTTGATTGTGTATGCAATAAGATAATTTCAGCATTTTCAAATTGTCGGGGGCAAGACAAATATTTTTGTTTTTAAATACACAATAAAATAACATTAATATCTTTAGACGTTAGAAATTCTTGGATGCCATAGTGGATATATTTATACTTTTATATTAAATACACACAACAAAATAATCAATTTTCCCTTATAAATAGAAAAAAAAAAAACACGCACGCACACAAAATTAACTGACAAAGAAGGTTTTTTCATCCTTTTTATTTGATAAGCATAGTAAAAATACATGCTTACCCTTGAAGTTCATTTTTTTATGTTTGGACATGAGGGTATTTTTATCATTGTAGTTTCAGGTTTTTCATTGTCAATGGGTAAAGTTAGGGGCATTTTAATCCTTTGATAATTAAAAGCATTAAGAAAAATTGTTTACATGTATCAGCCACTACATCATCTTTAGATGATGTGTGTGCATGATTTTGATGGCTTAAAACATAGTTTCAGAGCAACGTTTGATTCTTCTCGGTGTTTCCTCCTGCCAACCGTGTATATACCAAATGGTCTCTAGTGGTTATTTTTTGTTCTTTTTATTTCTTGATGTTTATGCCCGACTTGCAATTTTTGAAATCAACCTCTTAACTTCTCTTATATTTTAATTTAGTCCTTAGTTTTTTGGTTAATATTTATATTATTTGAAATAATTTATGAAATTTTATTTTAATTTCATCCTTATTTAATTTTTTTATTTATCAAATTTGATCCTTATTCTTTTAATTGCTAGTTGTATAATTTGAGTCTTTTTGATTTAGTCATTGGTCTTTTGGCTAATATTTGTTTTATTTTAAAGAATTTATGCAAATGGGATTTTGTTTCAATTTTATCCTTATTTGATTTTTTTAAATTGTCAAATTTGGTGTTAATTTTTTTAATTGTTATTTATATAATTTGAGATAATTTTTAGAATTGATTTTTTTTAAGATTTCACCCTCTGTTATTTTTTTTTATCACATTTTATCCTTATTCTTTTTTATTGTTGGTTTTTTTGTTTTGCCAAATTTTTTAGGTTGATATTTTTTTTAATTTAAATTCATCCTTAAATTAGTTTAGATTTGAACTTCTTGACTAAGCTCACATCTAGGATTTTACTGCTTACAAGTTTAGAAAATTAGCCCAGCTCTAGAAGATTCACCCATCATAAATTTAGGTTTTTTAATCAATTTTTCAAGCTAATATTTTTTTAATTTTATCCTTTGATATTTATTTAATTAAAAATTGGGATTTATTTTTTTTGTTTGCTATCTACATCCATTGTTTTGTCCTTCATTTTTTTTTTCCAGTTGGATTATAAGAGCTTTTTTATTTGTTAATTTTTGTATTCACAATAAATTTTTCTTCTTAAATTAAATGCATGCCTTATTTAGATTTTGGAGTAGTTCAACCCCTAAAGTTTCAGATTTCCTATAATCTAGTCCCTATTGTTTTAGAATTCACATTTTAGTACCAAACTGTATTTTCTTTACTTTTCAAACCATAAATGTTGAAATTGAAGAGGGAAAGTCATAATCCTATGTTATTTATATAATTTATCTACAACTCAATACACATTGCTAGCACTAGAAGTTGACCTAACTATCCTTTCACCATGGTCTTGTAAGAAACAAATGGCTTTTCATGTGCATATCAACATAGATATTCCTCTATAAATTCTTTTTGTAGAAGATGTATCCTTACAACATCTGGATCGATAAACTTTTTATTTTTACACATCTTACATGAATATCTAATACTATCTCCACTAATATTTCTTAGATTAGATATTATATAATTAATAAAATCTTGAATCCCATTATAATAATCTAACATTCACAATTCTTGGGGTGAATCTCAATACATCCATAAACGATCATCCATCACTTCTATCAAACCTATATCAAATAATGATGACAATATATATTAATTAACTACATTAACTAAATAAATTTGTAAAAATATTGGTTTAGCTCAAGATTATTCAACCTATTTTGATGATTCTCTTAATTCATTATCAATTATCTACGTAGATATAAATTTGTACACATTAACAAAAATTACAACTCAAAAATAAAATTAACAAAATATAAAACAAACTCGTTAAACAAGTCATTATTTATTTCACCACAAAACACCTAAGTCGGTAATTCGACATAAGTTTCAATAATTTACAAACAGATATAATTTTACAAAATCTAAAACAAATCATAACTCCATAAAACAAGTTTTTTTTTAAAAAAATAATAATAAAACAAGTAAACACCCTAACAAAATACATAAACTCCAAAAATATGTAATAAATAAATAAATTAACATTTTAAAATTTTGTTCAAATTAAAAAAAAAAGAGAGAGAGATATTTGCTTACTTAAGTAGAGAATCCTCAATAAAATTCTAATCAGAACACAAATACTGACAAATAGGATATTGATAGGACTCAAAAAGTTATGGGAGGTTGAATTGTGTTAAGATTGAGGGGGGTTGTTTTGTTGCAGAGAAATTTTACAAGGAAGATGCAAAATTAAGGAAAGGGAGAGAGGAGGATCTAGCGGCAGGTCATATATTAAATATTATCAATGGTGACTATATCGGCCATTCTATCAATATTAATATCATGTTATTGTACAATTTGCTTGTTTGAATCTCACTGTAATGCTTATGGTAATTGCATTTGTAAAAACTTACACGTTATCGCATTGTTTGATTTTTTTTAATTCCTTCTATTCCAACTGTGATTCCGTCAATATATACTGACAATATATTTATGTTGGTGTTTACTGTTGGGGTTAGCGATGAAAAAATTCGGTTAGTAAATATAACAGTAAAATATTACAAAAAAATCTGCCGGTACTTCCATTTGTAATCACCAATTTTCTGGTGGTGATCACCAAAAAATTTTTAGGAGAGAGAATGGTTAAATAGCAACATTCCAGCTACAAAAAAGATCAAGATTTGTGTCAACAAGTTTTTGTTCTTGAAAGTGGTGCAATATCAGTGATGTTTCTCTATGAACATCTAGAAAAACTAAATTAGGGTTTGATTTAGTTTTTTTTTATTTGATTTTCATTTTTTATAATGATTTTGGTTTTTTTTTTGGATTGGCAATTGATTTTTTGAGGTTCATATGGTGTTTTTGAGGTTTTTTTCCATGTAAAAACAATCTAAAATTAGGTTTTGGATTCAGAAGCTTAAACCTTGATGTTTTGATCACGAGAGGTAATTAGATAGTGTACCGACAAGCAACTTGTCACTCAATTATTGCAAAAAAAAAATACAAATTAGAGCATGTTGTCAACTTCTTAGGAAAAAAATTCCCAGTGCAAGCCTAGGCGTCGTGCCTAGGATTTTTCATTAAAGGTCAAGCACGTGGACCTAGCCTTTCAGGCCCATTAAGGGCTGGCTCCTCTTACTTTTTTTAAATTGCTTTGTTTAGCTTTATTTTTTAAATAGTGATTGATTTATTTATATTTTTTTAGTTTTATAATATTCTAAAAAGAATAATTTAATTTGTCTATAATTTATTTTCTTTTGTGGTAATATAATTAACTTTATTTATATGATATTTTTATAAAATAAATGAAAATTAGCCTCTAAGATGAAATAAATGAAAATATATAAAGTGAAAATTAATATAAAATCTTTATATGTGTGTATATCTTCTACTTCAACTACGAAGATTAGCTTTCCACTTTTGTTTTTAACTAGTGTTAACAATTTTTATTTATTTATCAGTTCATAAATTCTTTTGTTTCATTTTATAAAGCATAAAAAATTTGTTTTCATTTATTGATTAATTTTTTTTTTATTATACATGAAAATCCATCCATAACATAACTGTTTCCTTCTATTGAATTAAGAGTGTGTTTGGTATTGTGGTAACTGTTGTGACTATGGTTTGAAAAAAATTATTTTTATAAAAAGTACTTTTAGTTAAGTTTGGTTAGAAAAATATATGTTTGGTTAAAACTGTATTTAAAATTGGGGTTTAACAAAAAATAATTTAATGTGTTTGGTTAAAAGAATGCTTTCTAAATTGAGGTTATAAAATAATTAAAAAAATATTTATTAATATTAATGGTTTTTAATTTAAATATTGTAGATTTAAATATTGTTATTACATAATAAAATAAATAATATTGATATTAAATATTTTTTATTGTTCCATTAAATTATGTATAATTTCATAATGTACGAAATATATTTAACAAGGACTATATTTTTCATGATTTCTTAGCGCATAACAACATCAGATAAGATATCATCACGAACAAAATTGAAGTTGCGATCAAATTCTATATATGCTACGTCATCAAGTGATCTCCTTCTAATTTTTTTTTAATAAAACATAATTAAAAATAAAAATAAAAATTAAATTTTTTTAACTAGATCAGACTTCGCAAGAATAAAATTGGGATTACGATCAAATCTACAAATACTATGTCATCAAGCAATCTTCTTCTAATTTTTTTAAATAAAACACACTGAAAAAAATAAAAATTATATTTTTAATTCAAACCTGATTTAATATATTTAACTTTGAACCGAACCCGAACTTGCGGGAACAATGGAGAATAACTCCCCTGTTCACTTAATTAAGTGAACACTGGAAAGTTTACTTTCCATTGTGCAAAGCAACAGCAGGAAGAAATATGAAAAAATTGCTTCAGCTGGAACTACAATTTCACTTTATTTTTTGTAGGTCTCATGCATAAAAATACAATAATAACTTATAACCAAATATTATATTACTGAGTTTGAAAAAAAAAACAGCAGTTGCCGCATAGTTAAACGCCCACTAAGATTGAAATCCTACCCGCAGCGTAGATCTAGTACAAGGCTAGTTGTATCTAAAAGTCACATATTATAAGAAACTCCAAAAGGCATGACATAAAAACTGTAGGATTTTCCACCGTGGACCAAAAATCATTTCACTGTGGACTCATTGTGTAAATTGTTTTTCTTTTTAAATTATGGTCATTAAACTTTTTTTTAGGGTGATTTCATCCTTTCATGACTCAATTGAAGGATAATTGTTTCAAATTTGTAAAGAAAGAGCAAGAATGAAAAAATAAATAAATGAAAAGGCAGGAGAAATTGGGAGCCAATTTCAAAATTGAATTGAAAAGTTAACTTTAGTTGTTCCACTTTTCAACTTATAATTTGTTAGTTCCTCAATGATTTGTAAATTTAATTTTGATCCAAAACATAATTTTAGTTAGCATTTGGTTCGAGAGAGGAACTCTTAATTGATATTGATTCCAACCAAAAAGAAAACATGGATTTTGATGTTAAATATTTTCATTTAATTCATAGAGTTTGGTTTAGGTGTTTTGTAATACCTAATTCTTAAACATATTTTTCAATCAATTTTGTTATTAATTAATTGTAAACTAATTTTTTTATTATGTTATTTTTATTAAAATTCTGATAAAATTTCTCTTAAAATAAAATATATCAAGTTATCGATAATTTTATGTTTCACAAATAAAATTCTCTAATGTTTTTTTTTCCTTGATCCAATATCACGTCTCATTTCCACATCAACACATTTTCCACAAGTTCATTACTTCCTAAAATGTTAACATTACATAATAATTTTTTATATATATAATATTAACCAACCACACACCATGTACTTGAAAATATGTTTTTGAATATCAATCCTACAATTATAACACAAAACTTTAATGTATTTAACATTTAATTCACATATATTTATAATAAAAAATTAACAATACTAATTACATCTTCATACTATTTCATACATATGTCTTATAAGTCACACCTAATGTTATTATATTACATGAATTAAAACATGAAGTATTCTACTTTTGAAGCTAATGTGAGGAATCTTAAAATAAAACAATAAATAATACAAACAAATCAAATAAATAAAATAATTTAGACAATAAAGAAATAAAACAATATTTTCACTTTTATCTTTTCATTATTACTACATATACTTTACTTGACAATATATGTATCATCAATTTGATATTAACACCAATTTTTGAATTGATATTATCAATCATTATCATCTTAATATAATTAATAAAAAATATATCGATTCAAATTACTTGATATCAATATATCTCTGGTCTTAATGACTAATCAATAAATATCAATGTTAATATTCTTGTTTTTCCTTTCATATTAAAACAACAAATCAATAATGTTGATATCAATACCCTTTTAATAACATGATTAATTTTTTTTATTATCCTAAAATGACTAATAAATAATGTTGATGTTAAGAGTCTTTGACACACTAGCCTCCATCCTAGAAATGACTAATCAAATTATAAATTCTTATTCTTATTCCTCTAATTCTTATTCTTATTCCTCTAATTTAATTATTTATATATTAAGTCAGATCAATGACAATTTATTTAATAATTAAAATAATTTTATCAATAATAAAAACTAGAAAATAGATGTTAAATACCTATTTGCTATTTGGAAATTGCAATACCTGGCTTTTCTTATGATCAAATTAAAAACTTCATCAACAACATATCCACTTATCAAGGTAAATTTCTCAAAATTATAAACCTAGTTATCGCTCTAATCCCATCACAAACACCATTATTTTTAGTAAAAGAAATTCTCAACTTCAAATCACAATTAATCAATAAAAATTTATAAGAGGAACAAGTTTTTTATCCACTTTCCTTTTGACCATTTGGATCTCAATATTTATTTATAAGTTGTTTGGAAGCTCAAGAGTTTTTTTGTTTATAAAAATATTAAAATAATATATTTTTTATTTTTTAAAAATTATCTTTATTATCAACATATTAAAATATTATGAAAATACAAAAAAATTAATTTAAAATAAAAAATAAAAAATTCAAATTATTTTACAAAAACTTTTAAATAAAAAATAAAAAAACCTAATTTTATTCATAACTTATAATATTTGGATATAATCAATGTCTATTACTTAAGTACACTCATCAACACTTGAATGTGTTTTGGATAAGGTTATTGTTATTTTAAGTGTTTTTAATTTAGAAATATATTAAAATAATATTTTTTTAATTTTTTGAAAATTATTTTTAACATTAACATATTAAAATAATCTAAAAATACAAAAAAATAATTTAAAGCAAAAAAATAAAATTAATTTAATTTTTTTTAAAATATTTTTAAAATATAAATACAAAAATAAAAATATCTAAAACATAAATTTGTAAGACTTGAATTTATCCACAAAGATCGTTTTCACCATCTCGGTATTTGGCAAGCCAAAGACCCTCCCATCCATCGGCTCACCGAGCCAGCTCCATTATTCCCTGACAAGGTTGCAGCCTTGGAACCATTACCACCTTAAAGCCTTATCACGATGTCAATTATGTTTGAACTTAAGATCACTTTGACTCGCTGCTGGAACATCCCATCTGCTATTCACCAAAGGATATTATATTTTCAAATATTTTTTCATTATAATATTTTATCATTTTTTTATTATACTAAAAAGCAAAAAAAAAAAAAAACCCCTGACTCCAAACTCCAATTTTTATTATACTAAAAAGCAAAAAAAAAAACCTCTGACTCCAGACTCCAACTCCATATAAATATTTAAAATTAAAAAGGTGATTGAGAATACAGTAATAATTGTTTTTGAATAAAAATATAAAATATATTTTTTATTTTTTTAAAATTATTTTTAATACCAAAATATTAAAATATTAAAAAATTAATTTTAAAAAAGATAAAATTATTTTAAGACGGTGACAATCACGTCACATTCATTGAATGTGGCATTCCGGTTGCCCTCTAATAAAAATCTCCATCCTTAGCTAGTCACAGGTATTAGCATCAACGTGGCAGCAAAGCAATCTATATGCGCAGTACACCCCCGGCTCACGTTCTCACGCTCTACCCCTTTCACACTAAAAAATTCGCTTCTTCATCAATCTCCACTCTCCGTTTAGAAAACACGAAGCCCCAATTCTCTCTTTCAAACCCCTTGTTTTACACTTTGACTCCTCTGTTTAAGCAAAACAAACCCTAACATTCATTCCTTTTAAATCGAAAAAACTAAAAAAATAAAATTCTGATCTCAAAATCACGTCTTTTTTTTTTTGCCTAAAAGTATAAATCAAAGCTTGAAATTTTGTAATTTCTGATTTATTAGCTTTGGACTTTAGGGTTTCTCAGATTCTACTTCAGAGTTGGAGTTTTTGGTTTTTAATTTTGTTTTTGTTATCTTTGAAGCGGATATTTTTTCTCTCTCGTCATATTGAAGCTGTTTTTAGTTTCGATCATTTCTACAACTACCACTGTACCTAACCCAGGCTCACCCTTAGAGTCTTTAAACTTTTTCTGTTAATAAGTCACCAAAACCTTCAATATTGTGTGTTTTCAACGAATTTGTCTAGTACCCAATAGTGAAAATCACATGAATATTTGAATTTCACAATCGAATGTCGGTAGAAAGATCATTTGAAGCATGGGAGGAGGTCCAAAGGCATGGCCAGGACTTCGCAGACCGGCTAGCTCAGGGCTTTACAGGCCTTATACAGTCACATATAACTTACCCACCTGCGTTTTCTTGGCCAAACCCTCCAAAATCGAAGCTTTTCGATGTGGAATTTCCGGGACACGGTTTTAGTAAAGGGGATTTTAGGGTTTTGACTGATAATTCTGGGATAAATGGGTTTTCGGCGATTTTGGATGTTGGAAATAGGATTGGACAAGCTGGGGCTGATTTTGGTGCGGCTTTGAATGGGATGGTGCATCAGTTTTTTAGGAGATTGCCGGTGCCGTTTAAGCAGGATGAGACTGGGGGGGTTGGGGTGAGGATGGATGGTAAAAGGAATGAGGTGGGGTTGGGTTTGGAGGGAGAGTTGGGTTTGGTTAGTGAGAGGTTGAGGGATTTTGGGTTTGTGGAGGATAATGGTGGTGGTGGTGGTGGAGTGGACGGCTTGTTGGAAGAGGAGATTGGTGGGTTAAATTTGAAGGGTGTGGGATATCTTGGTAAACCACAGGTAATGACTTTTAAACGCGATTTTGTTTAAGAATTTGGTTGTGTTTGTTTTGCTAGCGTGGAAAGTCCTTATTTCATTCAACAAACTGTAATTTATGTGTATTTTCTAATGCTATTGAAGGAATAGATTGCCTATTAGATTTATAAATTAAATTGTCCATTTAACTGTTTGCTGTGAATTGATATTTTATCTTTTGAAACTCGGTTGGGAAAATTTCTTGGTTCTACAGATTTATGGAGGATATGATTTGATTGATTTAGAAGTGCACAGGAATAGTATGTTACACAGTCTAGATAATAGTGACTTTTTTGGAAACAATTATGCATTGGTAGCTATAGGACTTCCTGTTTGAGAAAGACCATGTCTTTTTAGAAGTATTGGCTGGTGCAAATTTGATAATAGTACAGCATTCAGTCTAGTTAGTAGTGCCTATCTGGAAACAACTGAACGTTTGAAGTTTATGCCATTTCATTTGATAACGGTTGTGTCTGAAACAAAGAAAAATGAATTACACCTGCCTCCTTTCTCCTTTGGCGGACATGCTTTGTTTTAGAAGCAGTTTGTCTAACAAATGCTGACTTGCTTTCCTTTTAAGGTCATTTGTGTTTGTTATATTCTCATTAATGATCTACTTTTGCTTTGTGCTGTATGTTTAACTTAAAGTTTCAAGCAACTTAAAAGGCTTTGAGAGGAGTATAATATCCTTGTGGTTTTCATTGTTTCTAAGTAGAACTTGTCCTTGGATAACGTGGTTGATCATACGTATAGAATTACCTGTTGGATGTGGTTTTGTAGCAAGGTCGCATTTGATGGAATCTAGTCAAATTTTATGCAACTGAAGGAGTGGTTCTATGGTGTAACCTGTCATTGATTGCAGAATGTGTCAAAACACAATTTGCTTTGATGTTTAAATTTTGCATGATCTGAACAACATAAAGCAACCCTTGCAGAAGCCACTAAGTCTCACTGTTTTGTTTTTTATCATTATTGTGATTTTTTTTTTGTTTTCAGTTGATTCCTTTTAATCATCAACACATTGATTAAGAAGACATAATCTCACTAATTGGACCTTTATGTGGTTCATGCCCAATTTTTTTTTATGTACTGGTTTTTCTGTGCATATCTCAACGGATCATTTGAGATTTCCTTCTTCTTCTTCTTCTTCTTCTTTTTTTTTTTTTTTCCAAATCTCTGTATGTTTCAGTTTGGTTCTTTTTGGCAACAAGGTATAAGAATTGGTTGCATGTATCAAAATTGGTTGTGTTGTCTGATAATGTTCTTTCTATACATGCTTTCATTGTAGCAATTTATTCAAATAGGAGATTCTGCAACCATAAGTGAAATGCATGAAAGACCGGGTGGGGTAATAATAAAAGGGCAATAACATGTTATGATTATATGTAACCCTATGTTCTTGGCTGGAGGTCAGTTCAGTTGAATTATCTTGATTGTGTTTGATATAGTAGTGTGAAGAGGGCAGTAACATGGAGCTTGGTTCAGTTGAATCATTTTGTTTGTCTGTAGTTTTTTATCCTCTTTAATTTTTTAATGGCCAAAAGAATTTTAAATACAGACGGACAGCAAAAGTTTCCCTGGTGTAGTATTTTTGTCCTGTTGCCCTTTTTGTGATCATAATTGAAGGCTATCAATTTGGCTTAAATTGTATTCCATTTGTGCAGTTTATTTGATGATTCATTTCCACTGAATGCAGGGGACCCTAAACATTACCTCAACTTATGACAGTAGAACTCACAACATTGAGAGTTCTTTGGTTGCAAGGGGAGATTTATGGAGAGTAGAGGCATCACATGGAAGTTCCATGTCAGAAAATGATAATTCATCTCTGTTCCTAGTCCAGCTTGGACCTGTGCTGATTGTGCGTGATTCAACCTTTCTTCTGCCTGTGCATCTGTCAAAGCAACACTTGCTTTGGTATGGCTATGATAGAAAGGTATGGCCAATTTTCTGTTTACCTTGCTGAAATGTGAAAATAGATGCAATTGTAGAACTGTGGAAAAAGATGCTCAAGCTTTTCAATATTCTTTTCTAAACCTTCAATCAAACAAGGAAAAAACCTCATCTATCCAATAAATGTATTTGCTCTTAAGCTTCAAATTTTGCCTGAAGCTTGAAAAGAAATGGCAATAGACTATAAAGATGTGAGCTTCAGTATCACTAAACATTAGTTGTTTGCTCAATCCTAGTTGTTTTATTGATCTCCAGCTATTCCTATTAATTGCATGTTGTTAGCTTTATGGCAACCTTTCTTCTGTACTTATTTTTGATGTTACAATTGTTGATTTTTGGTGCATATGCTGATATAGACTTCACCATCAATACCTATTATTTACCTTTTAGCTTCTGTATCTTAAGATCTTCCGTTGTTGATCATGTTTTCCTGCCTTTATTTGATTTGTCTTTTTGTTTTTTTAATACAGAACAGTTTATTGGAATCAGTTTTTTCCTTGCACTATACTAGAATCTGCATTTGGATGTCTTTTTATGATTGCTTTATGAAATTGTTCATCTCATGTTTTATTTTTCTTGTTTCTTTGTCAGAGTGGAATGCATTCTCTGTGTCCAGCTGTGTGGTCAAAGCATCGAAGGTGGTTGTTAATGTCAATGCTCTGTCTCAATCCTATAGCTTGTGTAAGTTAGAGCTCGTTTTAAGATATGAAAGGCATTAAAATCAGTTAATGTTCACTTATCACATCTTTTTAGAGGCTTAATCAAAGGTGTGGGTAGCCAAAAGCAATAGGCTGTATTCTACATCTTGTAGAATCAATGAAGAAGTGTATACAGGAAGCATGATCCTTTGACTTTGAGTTACTGTTGTGGGATAGGATTGTGTTCCACACTTCTTTATGGCATAATGCTTTAGGATTTTTTAGCTAGTATTCAACAGAATCAAAGTGCTCTCTTGTGTTTGGTTCTTTTTATTGGGGTTTTCGTCTCTAAATCCTTCCCATTCAAACAAATTTCCTTCTTTCATCCTTCCCTGAAAGTGCACTTTTGTCAGTGCTTGATGTTTCATAGTTGAATTTTCTTTCTATGTAGTTGTTTCACTGTCATGAAAATCAACAATTGTCATGCCATTTCCCCTTCTTCAGGCCTAGTACAATTTCCTTAGGGCAGGAAGTGGTGCAGGGCAGTGATATGGATGGAAGTTAACGCTCTATTTAACTAGGCTGAAATTCTAAATTCAGATTTAGTTTGAGTGATGGGGCAGGAGAGCTTGTTGAAATTATTTTCAAGTAAGAATATCAGAGCAGCCATGCCATCCTTCCTCCTGTCCTCAAGCACAAATCTCTTCCAAAATAGGTATCATTGCCTTTGCTGCTGCCTGGTGATCCTATTGAGTACAGAAGCAATAACCTCTGTAATGAAAGCATGAAGATTAGGATGCAGTTATTAGTCTTTTTGTAGCATTAAAATATGTTGAACTAATTTTTCACTTACTTACCTTTCCTTGATCTCTTTCAACATGCAGTCATTTGTGGATTTACAGTTTCCAAATGGGCAATTGACTTATGTATCTGGTGAGGGACTGTCTACCAGTGCTTTTGTACCTCTTTGCGGAGGTCTTCTTCAAGCTCAAGGGCAATATCCTGGGGAAATGAGATTCAGCTTCTCTTGTAAGGTCAGGTTTTGAACTTGTCAGCCAGTACTTATGATTTCAAGATACATTAGCGGATTTCTCTGAGTTGATTTTAGTGTGATCTAAGGCCTGTTGTTCTGAATATTTATCAGAATAAGTGGGGAACACGAATCACACCGATGGTGCAATGGCCTGACAAATCCTTTACATTAGGTTTTACACAATCTTTGGCATGGCGGAGATCTGGTCTTATGGTGAGGCCAGCTGCTCAGTTCAGGTAATGTTCTACATTCATATCATTTTCAATAAAATTATAATCTCTCTTTGTTTTTCCATGCAAGTGGAAGAGATGAGCAAAGTAGCTGTCTTAGTAATGACTTTGGCCTTTGAACTCGAAAGTGCTTCCGTAATTTGTGAAAAAGAACATGGTTTATCAGGCTGATTCTTCTATTTATATTAATTACTTCTGCTTGCAGAGCTCTCCAAGTTCCTTGTAAAATGTTAATTTAAGTTATCCTGTGGTTCCTTTTGTACCCTGGTCTGGTTATATGTAATTCTGGACCAATCTACAAAAACCAGGAAACTCAATGAACTAGCCATTAAAAAAGGAAAAAAAGGTGGAATAAAGGAATAGAAAAACATAAATAGTAAATCCTGAATTACCTGCATTGGTGACTGCAGAAGCAACAGTGAAGAACAAACAAAAAAAAACAAAATTGGTTACTCTGTGTTTAAGACTACCATTTGTGCTCTAATTATGCCTTCACTTCTGAATGTTAGCATATCTGTTGCATTGGGATCATTGTGATGCCATGTTACACTTAAACTGCACTCTAGTTTTCCTTCAAAACTGAGAAAATTTCATTGAGAAAATGAATATTGCAAAGATATAACTGAATACTGGTTGTCATCCAAAAAATAGTATACTGAAGCCAGAAAAAAGTAGAAAATATTTCAGAACGGGTGTGTTTGAGATTGTGGTAGCGGTTGCGGTTCAAAGTGTTTTTTGTTTAAAAATGCATTAAAATAATGTTTTTTTTAAATCATTTTTAATATCAGCACATCAAACTGATGTGAAAATATATATATAAAATATAATTTTTAGCAAAAAACAAAAATTTCAAAATTTGAGGGAACGTGGTTTACACCGCGTTCTCAAACAGACTCTAATCCCCACTGTGCTTGTTCTGTTACATTTACTTAAACTCACTGACAGTGCAACTATCATTTTCCTGCTTATAAAGTGGCATCAGATGACCATGGTCAATAGGAAACAATCTGCACATTACTTGTGTTCTCCTTTTAGTTATCCACAGATTTCCTCAGAAGTTGGTCCATTGGGTTCATAGTTTACCCATCAGAAACCAGGGTCAGTCTGCATTTCTTGATGCTGCCAAATGAAAGCTGGACCTATTTTTTTTGTGGTCAATCTCAGTTACTTGTTTTAATCAGTGTTGCTCCACTATAAACAATTAAGTGGCCATTGGATAACATGATTGTTTTATTGGGCCATGACAGCCTGCCTTTAATTATCTTATTGATACGTCTTGGGCCTGATTGTATCCCGATATCAGTTATCTCATGCTTTTGGCAAAAGCATGAATAATTATATTGGTGAAACAAAGTAGTTCTTGTTGGGGGTAAAATGTACATGCCAGTTATGATTTGAATATGTGGTCCTCCTATGTTTGCAGAACCTGTTTTTCCTTGCCTTGCCTTGTACTTTGGTGTATTCACTTCACTCTTATTGTGTTTACTCTCAAGCAAAAGTTTCAGCTTCTATGGTACTGTAAGTAAATATAATTATCTTTTCTACTTTTAATGACGTCTTGTCAGTTTGTGCCCCACTTTTGGCGGAAGCAATCCTGGGTTGCATGCAGAACTGATTCATTCAGTGAATGACCATGTGAATCTGATATGTGGCTGTGCTGCGACAACACACCCTTCTGCATTTGCATCGCTATCAGTAAGTTGTAATGTTGCATTATCTGGTGCTGGTCTCTATTTTCTTATCTTGATTATACATCTCTGGTTGGTAGGATCTTTAGTTTCTTGGTCCATCTTTTACTTTGTTAGCTAACAGGATGGGCCCCAGGTACACAGGAAGTTTGCACCTGGTCCTCTTCATGAAAATCAGGATAAAAAAATATCAAAATGTTGAAAACAAAAAGTAAAACAGAGAGATACGTCAAATTATCTTCATTGTAACTGAAAGAATCTGAAGATGCACAGGTTTAATCTCATGCACCCTTCATGCCATAGGAAATATTCTAATTCTTTTCCAACCCATTAATCCACATTGAAATGAAGAGGTACAACTTGCTAGTTCAACTTTGATTGATGTGTGTGCACAAGTTTAAATGCTGGAACTTCCTAACAATGAATTGGAAGACAATCCATCAATTCACCATCCTGTTTGAGAAAACTAAATCACAAAAAGTTCACCAAAATAATTTGAGAAAACAAATGTAGACAATGGATGCCAAACCATTGGAATCCTTAATGATGGGGTTATCCAGTTCCGGTCTGTCCTATCATCATCATTCACAATGTTCCCTGCTGGAGCTATGTTGTGTTGTGGAGATGCATCTAGGATTGTATTTCTTTGCCCAGAGTCCTGATATGCATGAAAATCATATGTTTTGAAATAACAGGGTGCAACTTTTGACCATAATGAAAATTATGGTTGATATTTGCTTTGAACTTTCCCCTAAGCTACTCAAAACTTCTACCTTCAGAAGACAATCAATCTGAAGTCAACTCCTAAGTGAAACTTCAGGCTGATACATGTAATATTTTGAAAATATTGGGCAATCGGGTCACAAACTGAAATGAGAGTGAGAAAGTTCAGGAAATATTTGGGAAATTCTTGCTTACATGAGGAGGCCACTAATGTCAATAATCTTCACCCGCCCTCCTAAAATTTCTCGTATACAGATACTTTGTGAAGACAACAATTGAACCCTTTTTGCAATCATGAATTGCCCTAGCTTATCAAATCATCATTTTGAATTTCATATGGCAAATCATCATTTCTGAAATTTAGACATTGATGGTAGGGGGCAGTGTTATTCATCATTGTCTAACATCCATTTCTTTTATGTGGCCCTTTTGCAGATTGGAAGGTCTAAGTGGAATGGTAATGTTGGGAGCTCAGGATTTGTTCTGGGACTCGATGCCCCACTCTCCAATGTAGGCCATCCTTCCTTTTCTGTTCAGATAAATAGCGGTATTGAGTTTTGATTGTTTTGCCCCGCATTCATGCTAGTTGAAGTGTAAATAGTCACTACGCTTTTAATCATATCAAACCACGTTGTATATCCGACTGTTTTTCATCAATCATAGTTTACCCTTCTACCCTCCTGTACTTGCATGTGCTTAGTGTATTTGCAGTTCTTTGAAAATAAATAAATAAATAAATAACCGGAGGACTAAATGTATATTTTGATTTCGCAAAAAATAAAATAAAAATAACCGACCTGTTCAGATGATGATGGTCAGCCAGAAAGGAAAAAGACGAGGACGACGATTCGGGAATATACTGAAATTTTTCATCCGACTCTGGCTGTGACCCTGAATTGAATTATCTGTGGGAGTTGTCTAATTATTAATTTAAATAAATAAATAAATAAATTAAGGGAGGTGGTGTGCGAGTGATACTATTCATTTTAACAATTTTTTTGTTTATATATATATATATATCATGACTAAAATAATCACATAAAAGACAAACCATAAAATACAAACCATAACAATTCATTTGAACTTCAATAAATCAAACTTAAAGGATACATAATTTAGTCATGATATAATATATAAGGTTTATCTGGTTTTATTTTTTTAATTAGTATTTAATTTTTAATTTTATTTTTAATATTATTAAATTAGGTTTTATGTTTTATTTTGAGTTATTTTTTATTATATTTTTTAAATTTTATGACTCGGATTATGAGTTTTATGGGTTAATTTGTGTTAACATGAGTTATTTTATTGTGTTTTTAAAATTGTTTTTTCAATCAATTTTATTTATAATAAAAGAATTATGGTTTATAATTTATTTTGATTAGTTTTATACCAAGTTATTTGAGTGATGAGTTTATTAGAGTGGTGAGTTGGTAGGGTAACAAAGGTTGTTAGTTGGTAGGGTAACAAAGGTTGTTTCATGCTATTTTTTTTATTTGTTTTGTATGAGGTTATTTTAATCTAATAATCTAGAATATAAGTTTGAGTAGTTAATCCTAATTGATTTGGATAATTTTTTTAATATTTTTTTAATTGATGTTTTTAATAATTTATTTTAATTTATTTTTTATGAGATTACACTATTTTTAAGACTTAGACTAGATTTAAGTTGTAAATTTGACAGATTAACTCAAGTTGTTTTTTTTACCTTATATTTAATTGATTTTTTTTATTTTTTTTAAATTAAATTGATTGAAAATTGAGTTTTATAATTTATTTTGATTTATTTTATAAGGGGTTATCATGATTTTAGACGATAAATTTGAAAGTTTACTAGGTTGATTTAAGTTAATTAGATTATATTACATCACTTCTAATATATATATATATATATATGTTTTGATTACTACAAAAAAAATAAAACAATAATTAAATATTTTTTTTACCACGGATAAGATTTTATGACATGGTCAGCATTAGGCATGCCAATAATCTAGTTAATTCCGGTTGAGAAAAGGTAGTTCACAAGTGAAAGCGAGCAAGAACTGGAGCAGCCAGGAGGGGCTGCATTGTGGGACCTTTCAATGGTATATTTGAAGAGGAAACGCAATACAATGCGATTTGGTGTCATCTGCTGTGTGTTTTACACACTTAAATTAAAAAAAAAAAAGAGTGGAAAATGCTAATCATGCACGTATGAAGAAGCCAGAAAATCAAGAAACAGAAATAAATTTGTGGTTTCTTGACGCATTGAGTAAGACTCCTCTACAAGCTGGTCATGGAGAAGATGGGAATTTAAGACGGTGGTTGTCCATATTTCACTCTTTTTTTTTTTTTTATAAATTTTCAGCAAAGAAAATAAGAAATGCCAAAACTACAGTACCAAGACCAAGTCATTTGAAAAGCTGTTGTAACAATGTCTTTGATGATTTGTGTAAGATCCAACTTTATGATTTGATGAACATTAAAAGATTTTAATATATGTTTTTAATTTGAGAGTAATTTTTTTTAAAAAAAAATCTATAAACAATTCAGTAAAATTTCGTTTGCATTTAGAATATTGTAAGTTATCAACTATTATTAATTTAGTCAATCAACCCATCATCGTAAAGTCTTATAATTCCAGATTTTATTTCAATAATCAATATTCAACATCTCATACAATCCACACACACACGTCTTACAAGTAAGTTCAATATGAACATAGCTTATAAATTATGTCATAAAATTTAAAAGAAAAAGGAATACTAACATGTAGAGAGAATATTTGCAATATAATAAGTGTTTTTAAATATTTCAAAAGGGTTAATTACAAGATAACTAATATATTATATGCTAAGCTGAACTTTTATAAATACATCAAGATTTACTCAAAAACATACTATATAAACGCGTTAATTTCATTATGCGTAAGTTAAATATTTACATAAGCTTGACAATGTAGAATCTCTCTGGATATTTGATAGGCCTATTACATAAATAAACATACCATTATGTTGATATATATATATATATATATGCTTATGTAATGTATACAAATAAAGTATAAATTTTTTTATTGGATCCATAATAATTCTAATAGTCAACTTAAATAATGCTTGTAAATCATTTAAACTCAATTAACACTAATTTTCATATCCATAATTTTGAATGTTTTTATTTACTTGCATGTATCGGGTGACTTTGCAAAGTCCAACCTGAATATTTTTAGGCAATTATATTTATTAATTTTTTAGGTCATCTAAACATTGATACCTTTTACAAATTGAGTCTTATCAATCGTTCCCGGACATCCTAATGCGGAACATCATTAGCCAAAGTTACTCTTGTAATTCATTTCTTGGCAATCCTATTATGGATGCCATTAGCTATAGCTAATCTTGTAAATTCATTTCCTGACAATCCTATCATGGATTCCATCAGCCATAACTAATCTTGCAATTCATTTCCCGGCATTCCTATTATGGATGCTATTAACTGTAGCTAATCTTGTAAATATGTTGGACTTTATTTACAATGAACATGATATTTATTGTAATTGCAGTCACTAGAAGAACTTTAAATTGCATAAGTGCAAATAAAAGAGAAAATCATGCACCTACTTCGCCTATTTGTGACCTTTCCTAACAAAAGATTCAATCCTGGTCTCTTCTCATGAATCACAAGGAAGTTTTTGGTTATGATTCCTTTAAGCCGATTATTATAGAGAATCCATAATCATTCATTACATATATGTTACTTTGTATACATGTTTATTTCCTTATAATAACGTACATACATATATCATGTATATTTTCAAAGTTAGTGTCTCAATGTACATGTGTTTGCATGACTCAGTTCTTTTATATTATGACATGTAGTATTTATGTGAAAGTCTAATTATTACTGTCTAATTTTGAATTGTTGCTGTCTAGACATTGAACTAATACTGTACTATCCAACTATTACTATTACTTTCCAATTGTTATTATCTTAATACTTATCATATTTTTGACGATATCTAGAGTTCTAAAACTCAATTTTAAGTGAGATTGATCTTGTTGGAAAGTTAAGACACGAGGCTATAAGTTCTTGAGGAAGGAGAACTCAGTTCTGCCTCTAGAATAATCAAAATTGCTGATCAACTAATTAGTCCCATTACCCTACAAAATCAGTCATGACTCAGTCTTGGTTAGTAACTCATAACTGGAGTTTAATAGCTCCAAAAATAAGCAAAACTAGTTTCTTTGGTTAGCTAAAATCTAAATCTATAATTTATATGAGGGAACACAATCCTAATTCCTTCATTCTTCTACCTGAAATCTCATGAAAAGTCAGGAGACAATACTTTCATAAACTATATTTTTTGGGTAAATTATTTTGATTTCACGCCCCCATCACATACCACATATGATTAACTTAATTTTAACAATAAATTCTTTTTTTCTAATTCATGTCTAAACACCCTAACCTATAATTCAATATCAAGGCAATAATTACGCTAACCTATAATTCAATATCAAGACATTAATTTATTATCCAATTTGAAATGAATTTTAAGATCATGTTTAGAACATCTTACCCGGTATGAATTAAGATTTTGATTTTCAACTAGTTGAAGATTTTTAACTCCCTCCTTTCTTTTCTAATGACAGCTGACCCGTCTTTTTTTTTTTTCCTCTTCTTATTCAATTTTCTTGTTAATCCCTTATTCACAAGTGTTTATTCTATTTATAAACCCTCAATCTTGGATACATTCTAAAAATTTTAGTGTTTCTCTCTTGATTTTGCAAGAATGGATATAAAACTTTCTATTTTCTTTCCTTATGAATGTTGTAGATTTTTGGCGAGAAGAAGAGTATTTATACTCTATAATTTTTTTATTTGCATTTACATCTCATTTTTTTAAGTATATTATTCTCTTCAATTAAATCCAACCCTCAATATTACCGGGTTTATTTATAATTTCTCGAATTATTTTGGCTAGAAATTTATATTAAAAAAATTATAAATTCCTATTTTTATTTAACCATATGTATGAATTTTTATTTTTTTTATTTTTTATGTAGTTAGTTTGCAATTTAAGTAACTTTAATTATATTTTTTTTTCCCGAGGATTACAATTTGGTTAACAGGAGGATATCCCTGCAGTTGAATAAAAAACAAAAGAAGGAAGAAGGATTAAAGATTGTGTTTTGCTTAAAAATATTTTCTTCCTTAAGTGTTTTCAGAATTTGGTCATGTTTTTCAACCAGAAAAAATTACAATACCCATCTAGTATATTTTGAGAAATTTTTTAAAATTATTTTGAATATTGATTCTAAAATTTAAACTTAATATATAAACAAATTACAAAATGCATAACAAAAAGGAGTAAATTATAGTTTAGTGCCTCTATTTAATAAATATTTAATGGATCCTTGTCTTTCATATATATTTTTGACTTAGGTAATGTGTTGAAAATATAATAACGATTACTTTTCAAAATATTTTTTATTTAGAAATTCATTAAAATAATATATATTTTTTATTTTTTAAAATTTATTTTTGACACAACACATCATAACAATCCAAACTTGTAAAAAAATTAATTTATAAAAAAAATTCAAAAATTCTCAAAAATGTTTTTTTAAAGGCAAACACTCTTAACTATTAATTTTTGCTAATGATATATATAGCCGAAACCAGTTTTTCATTAATTTTTGTGATTGACTTGATGGTAAAATATGGTCAAGATTAATTAATTATTTTTCAAACAAAATGGACTAAATTATTTATTTCTTAAATATATAGGGACTAAACAGTAATTTACTAATTCTTGCCACATGTGGCAAAGTATTTCGACTTTGTATGCTCAAAAGTCAAAACCCAAGTGGACACAATGACTGTGGAAGTGTTCATCTTGATACTTTGCTTCTTTGCCCAAAGTTTCTTAACTTATTATTATCTCACCATTTCAACCGGGATGAAATGAGAAATTTAATGGTATTCAGATATTAATTACTTATTATTTTGAAAAAAAAAACATATACAAGTAGAAAACAGAGACTCGGTGAAAATATTTTTATTATTTTTGATGGATAATAAATTTTATTTTTGCTCTTTCACCAGCTTAATAAATTATAAAAAATAACAAATAAAATATGAGTAATTACTATATGATTTATTACTCTCTTTGCATCATAAAATTTTTTAAGATGTATCTATAACTATGTTGCAATATCATTCTCAAAAATAAAATAAAAATATAACTATGTTGCAATACCATTGAAATCAGGATGAAATGAAAATTTTATATTGCTAGGGATTAAGTGTTTAATTAGTTATTATCTTGAGTTTGTCTTGAAAAAAAAATATAAGTAGAAAAGAAAAATTTTATATGAAAATATTTTTATTATTTTTTATGGTCATAAATTTTATTCTCTCTTACTTGTGTCAACTACAAGAAATAACTAATAAAAAATGAGTAATTACTTTTTTTATATCATAAACTTTTTTAAGATGGAACTATAACTATGTAGCGACATCATTTTTTTTTCAAATCTATTTTGCAATATCTAGAGCAGTTTTTGTTATGAAACCGAAGAAAATTAGTGTAAGATTATAAAAACAGGTAAACACTTTATATATAAAATTAATAAATTGAAAAACATGATTTATTTGCAAATCATTAAATTAGGTTGGTTTCTATGCTCATTAAATTAGGCAAATTCAGCTCTTATTCTTATATTTTATTCTAGTTTTCAATCTATCCTTGCAAGTCTATCTTATTCTCTAATCAGATTTTATTTTAGATATTTTCATCGATATAAATGAAAATGATCTTGCATGAAAAACTCAAATATAATCTAATTCATTAAAAAAAATAGTCATGAAAAAGGAAATTTTTTTAACCAATATGAAAATTTAGTTTTTGCTTTTTCAAAATTATTTCTTAATAAATTAGATGGAAGTTTGATTCTCCAATAGGGGTAGTGATATCAATTTTCACAGAAATATTAACTAGAAGAATATATTGAAGAATAGTCCAAAATACGAGGATATAATATTGAAATCAACTAGATTTATATAAAATAACTAGATCTAAAACACAAGGATAAGTTAAGTAATTCCCTTTAAGTTTGATAGTGTATTAAAAAGAATACTATCATGATCCAAATCTTAGGTTCGTGATTGGCAACATACGAGAGGCGCTAGCAAGACACCCACTTATACGAAACTTCAGAATAAACATATCAAGAGAACAAATTATTTAAAAATATATAACATTTTATAATCTTTTAAAATATTATATTATTCAAAATTAATGAAACCAAAAGATAATTCAAAATTTCTTATCAGTAATTAAAATAACAACAATAATTGAATACTCATTACATTGTCAAAATTCAGATTTAATTAAAACAGAGTAATAGTGAAGTATCTAATGTATCAAATCAAAACTAAAAGGAAAGTTTCACGAAACATGCAAAGCATACCAACCAAAATTGAAGTAGGAATACTAAACAAAGTTCACTTGCTAACATAAACTAATAATTTGAAATAATATAAAAAACAAGGTATGAGTTCAACAAACTAAGTGGAAGAATAATATTTAATATACGTTTTATATATCAATAGTTTGCAAGTCGATTTATCTTGATATATAAATATGTACTAAGTATATTATCATAAAGTAATGGAATACATGTTAGAGATTAGATGACACCTGAAGGTGACCTTTATAGAAGGATCAGTCACCACATGCTAGTGCCTTTCTCACTAGCTAGGTATATAAAATACTATGTGTATATAAACTAACTACTCTCTATTAGCATGAAATTACTAACAAGTCTTATATCACGGTATAATAGATATTCTTATAATTTTCAAATCAATCATTTTCCTAATCTTAGATGCCATAGTTAGTCTAGGTCACTGTTTAATTGTCTTTAACTTATTTAGATCAACCTCTATCCTATTTTTGAATACCACATGTTCTAAAATCCAACACTCTCTAACGAAAACTCATTTTTTAAGAACTTTTCTATAAAACTAATGATCTCTTAGAATTTGAGGCACTAATCTCAAAAGTTATTTTTATGTTTCCCTTAACTCCTTGAATACACCAAGGTATTGTTAATGAAAACTATAATAAACTTACTAATAAATAGCCTAAAAAACCTATTCATCATATCTATAAGGGTTGTTGGTGCATTCATTTACCCAGAAGACATTACTAAGAACTCGTAGTGCCCATAATAAGTTCTAAAAACAGTTTTATAAACATCCTCCTTCCTAATCATTAACTGGTGATACCTTAATTGTAAATCAATCTTCTAGAATTACTGAGCTCCTTGTAACTGATCAAAAAGTTTATCAATGTAAGAGGATGAGTATCTATTTTTAATGGTGATCTTCTCCCATTGCCTATAGTTTATACACATCCTCATCAAACAATCCTTCTTCCTTGTAAATAAAATAGGTGCTCCCCGTAGAAACATACTCGGATAGATAAATCCTTTATTTAACAAATCTTAAATCTACTCCTTCAACTCTTTTAATTCCACTAGCGTTATCCCATAAGATGCCATCAAAATTAGTTTTGTACTAGAAACTAGATCAATACAGAATTCTATCTCCCTACTCGGAGGTAGCCCAGGTAAGTCATTCGATAAAACATTGATGAATTCATTAACTATTGATACTTGTTTCATCTTCGGAACCTCCATTCTTATATCCTGCATATAAGCCAAAAAATCTTATATACCCTTCTGTACCATCTTTCTCATGATGGTTGAGAGAATATGCTGATATAGATGAGTATCTCCATGTAAAGCAAACTTTGTCTCCTCATCAAGCTTGAAAATCATTATTTTATTCCAAAAATCAATTATGGCAAGAGCCTCGATAGCCAATCCATATCTAGTATCACATTAAAACCTACTATTTCTAGAATCACCTAAAAGCTTTCTACCTTGAACCTTAACCTCATAATCAATATAAACATATTCCCTAAACAAAACCTCATTCGAAGGGGGTAGCCACACATAAAGGACTTTCTAACAAATTGGGTTGTTTACTAAATTTCAAAGTAAAATATGATGAAATGAAAGAATGAGTTGCTTTCGTGTCAAAAAAAACTTTAGCTTTAAAAGAACATATAACCATACAACAATGTTGGATGCCTGGGCATCTTACTAAGTAAGGGCAAAAACTCGTGCCTGTCTTTGACCCACAGACACAAAACCTGTACCACCTGCTTCATGGCCACGCTGGTCACGACCACCCTGAAACACATAATGGCTAGCTAACTAAGTCTAAGCAGGAGATGCAACCGATGCAAATGCATCGGGTATGGACAAATGCCTGTTTGAAAAATCTTTCAATTAGTGATCAGTCTGTCCGTAATTGAACAGACTTATGTCTGCCAATAACAAACAATGTCATAATGCCTAGATCCACAAGACTGACACAAATGCTTCCCATATGAACCTTGCGGTGTTGATTGAATAGTATCATGACTCCGAATCTGATCAACTCCACTCGTCCTATGTCTTTCGACAACAACACGGATGGGCTGGCTTTTGAACCGTATTATGCATGGCTGACTTGAACCTGCAGTGACTTTACCCCTTTCTGACAGGAGCTCAACCCTCAACCGAAGAAATGAAGGAGAACAAAGTGTAAATTACTACTGCAATTGGGTTCTGGAAAAATAAACTACCTAGGAACCCAGAATCTGTAGAAACATAATGATGGCTTGTTAAAGTTTCCAATGGTATAGACAATGTCTTTTAGTTTCAAGAAGCTTTTATTAGGTTTAACATTCAACGATAAGGAAGGCAATGAATGTATTGCAATATTCAAGATTTATAACTTTCAAAATGTGAAAAAAAGGATAAATAAGTAATACCTCAAATACGCCAAGTTTCTGATTTTACAGACTCGAGCAACCAGGTTAAGGAAACTGTGAGCTGCAGCTTGTGATCATGAGGAATAATGCGAGCCCCGACTTGCCTCCGAGCTTATACGTTGTCTTTAGCAACCAGGCTAGAAAGATCACCCATGCTAGAGAAAGGTGTCTTATCTTATTTTTGAGTTATTCTCCAATTCATTTTTTTTCTCTCTTTACAAAATGAAAAAAATAATAAAAAAATATAACAATAAAAAGAAGATGCTAGAGCACCAAGAAAATAACAAAAATGTGATTAAGGAGGTTTAAAAATACAAAAATAAAAATTTGACAGTATTTTGTTGACTAATAAGAGCTTTGTTAAATAAAATTTAATTTGAGAAAGAAAAATCCAAAATTAGATGTTTAAGGACTCAATTAAATGTTATTGAAGTTTTAATTGAATTTATGTACAGTTTGATTGCAAGAAAAATCAATTTTGGAGTAAATTTGGGCTGTAATTGAAAGAAATTAAAGTTCTGGGGTCAAAATATAATTTTTGAGAGTTAATTTGGTCAAATCATGGGCTTAATTGCATAAATATTGAAGTTTGATGAAAATTAAAGACTTAATTGAAGAAATCTGAAATCAATGACCAAAATGACAAATGCACATAAATAGAGGGGCTGTAATTAAACTAAATCAGGGGCCAAATTATAGAAATTGAAGTTTATTGATCAATTGAGGGTTAAATTGCATAAATTCAAGACCAAGGATCAAAGTGAAAAATGCAGCCAACTTCAGAGTTGCTGATTGATTTTTGGCAGGGATACAATTGCATTGATTTTTAAATCAAAATTGCAATTTAGGACTTGATTGAACAAATTACAAATTGAATATTGATTTGGACTTTGACATAAGTTTGGTGCCCTTTTTATTTAAATAAAACGATGTGTTTTAGATAAAATGACGCCGTTTCATACGCTATTCATAAAAAAAGAAAAGGAAAAAAAGCCCAAAACTGTGCCATTTTGAACGACACTGTAGCCTTTCTTCTTCCACCATTTTTTCTTTCAAAAAGACGTCGACCAAAAACCCTACTTACCCAAAGCTTTCCTCGTGTTGGAGAAAAGAGAGGAGAGGTGTTCCTAGGATGGTGGAGGGGTAGTCGAACAGTGGCCACCCTATCTCTCTCTCCTATTTTTTTTCACCTATAAATACAGGGAAGACAAGGGAGAAAGGGAGGAGGACCCAAAAAAAGAAATTAAAAAAAAGAAGAAGAAGAGGGAGAATGGTCTGAAGATCGAAAGAAAAAGAAGAGAAAAAAGAGAGGCAAAAAGAAAAGAAAAAAAAAAGAAGAGCACAAGAGGGTGGAAGACCGAAAGAAAAAAGAAGAAGTAGAATAGAAAAAAAAAAAAAGGGAAGAAGAGAGAAAGAGAAGAAGAAAAATAGAGCAGGGAAAAAGGAAGAAAAAAATAAGGGGGAAGAAGACGGACCATCGCGTAGAACCATCGCCACAACTGACCATTACTGATGAATGAGGCTGTGTTTCACTTCTGAAGGTAAACCCTTTGCCCGTTTTCTTTTGCTTTCATTTCTTTCCTCGCCATGCAAGGTGTGCACGGTGCACGTCTCTGCAGGCGAGGTGAAGCTGGTTATTGTGCTCATGCACAATCACCAGTTGATGGGGGCTAGGCTGAGCCCAACTCATGGATCTTGGGCCGAGTCCAATCCATCCCAACAATGGTAGGCCGAGTCTGGCCCAACAAAAAAATAAAAATAAAATATATATTTAAAATTTTGTGATTTCCACGTGTTTTGTTTTATGCTATTTTGTTTAATATTCGTTTGTATTTCATGTTGCAAAAATACAAATTCGGGTATTAAAATACCTGATTTTTGTCAAAACTTTCAAAATACAAAAAAAAATTGAAAATTTTTTTTTGTGCATGCAACCAAGTGTCTCAAAGCTAAAAATGCATATTGTGTCTTTCATGCATTAAAAAACAATGTTTTAGCATGCATTTTGGCTTTAATAACTAGTTTATTAAAGTTAAGAGAATATTGATCAAAATTTAAAAAATAACAAAACTTTTATTTTGTCTGTCTTTTAGAATACAGGGTATGATATTACACGTAATACATATTTCGAATATTAATTTTTTTTTGGACGTTAGAACGATTAGCTTTTAACTCATTAAGATAAGAACCTTCTTATTGAGGAAAACTTTTTTTAAATTTTAGATAGACATGACCAACGACTATAAAACACAACAAAACCTTAAATTTTATTAGACAATAAAATAATACAACTTACTTTATGTAGGGCATAGTTGATATGCTAATATCTTTTCTTTTCCCAACCAGTCTCCATATCTATCTCTAAGACCAGTAAGGGTTCCTAATGACCAAAATATTAGGTGACGACTCTCATTCTATATTTTACTAATAAGAGATAAGAATTCATTGTCTCTCTAAATTTGCCAAATAGAAGTACACTATACATATTTACCTTGAGAGTGGATGATCACTGCGATGCCACACATGTACGATAAAAGATATTAGGGGTGCAAAAGCTATTGGAGTAGTCTTAATGAAATCGAAATTCAGGGTTTTGAAATCGAAATTCAGGGTTTTTGTTAGGGGTGAATAAAAAAAATCAAAAAACATATTAAACCAAAAAAACCTAAAGAAAAATAACTAAAAAAATCAAACATGAAAAGACCAGCTAAACCAATTAAAATATTTTTTAAAAAAATTGATTCGGTTTAGTTTTAGATTCAATAGCTCGAAGCTGTAAAACTAAATATAACCGAACCTGTTAAATTTAAATTAAGGGTTACTATAAATAGAAAAATGCTTTCTAATTTGTAACCCAGAGCAGCACCGCCCAACACCCCCCCTACTAGCCCTCACACTCACAACTCTCAGTCTCTCACTCTCTCTAGCTCCCCAAGTCACCATCGGCCATCACTTCACACACAGATGACCATTGAATAGATCAAATCATCTGCGAACAGACCGCCCCCCTCTCAGCCCTCACAATTCTTAGTCTCTTAGGCTCTCAAGCTCCCCAAGTCACCATTGGCCATCGTTACACACTCAGAGTCTCAGATGGCCATTGGCTAGATCAAATCATCTGCAAACAGACCGACAGTGAAGTGGTCTCGAGGCGCACCTTAAACGTCCATTTGTTCAATCTGCATCTTCAGACCTTCAACTCTCACTCTCTTAGGCTGCCCAAGTCTGAGACCGCCCCCCTCTCAACCCTCACAACTCTCACTCTCTCAAGCTCCCCAAGTCCCCATCGGCCATCTAGTAGATCTTCAATTTGCATCTTCAGATCTAACAAATCAGCCACCCCCAGTCTAGATCTAGCAAACCATCTTCAACCGCCTAAACTTAAACGGGCTGTATGAATTGAAAATTGAATGGAAATCAAGTCAAACCAGCAGGTTAAAACCGGAACCGAAGTAAAACTAATTGACTTGAACTGATTTTGGTTTTTTTAAATCAGTTTAGTTAGTTTTATAGGTAAAAACCAAATCGAACCGAAAATAATTGCCTTTTCTATTATCTGAACAGGCTTCTCAACGAGGTTTCTCATCACTAGGCTTCTCAACCAGGTTTCTCATCACTATACCCCCAAATACGAATCCTGATGCTAGCAATCCTAAAAGCATAAGAAAGGAATAGCTTGACCAGAAGAATTCACAGCCAAACCTAATCGCTATATTGCGCATCGATTGCTGTGCTTTCTGATGGACATTTCTGCTAGAAATACCGCACCATCTCAACAGCTTCTTAGTGTTTGGAATAGAAACATCAAGAACATGAATGAAAAGTACGATAACCAAGTTGGAAATGTGAAAAAACTAACCAAAAGATTGAACTGAATTCATCAATAGTACCGCAAAGAAAGCAAGAAAGTTGAAAGGAAATTCAGTGTAGCTTCCTGAAGGAGAATTAACCACTTCAGACACATCAACATACTCTTTGTTCCACTCATTAGTGCCAACAAACCCATCTTTGCTTGATTTTGCATGCAACATTTCAGTGCATCACAAAGACTCAGTGAGTCCACGTAATCAAATCTGAAAAACTCATTCCTATCATGGGTTGGAAGTTGGAACATCATCATGATCATTTTCTTGGAGTTTTGATTCTTCCATTGCAATAATTAATTTGCAAAGAGAGAAGATGGACTAAAGGGTGCGCGCTAGGGAGAAGCAACATGGTACTTGGAAGAGTTTCATAGCAAAAGAGGCTTTTGTTGTGTACTGTCGGATTTTTAACTGCAGCCATGAATTTATGGGTCAGGATGAGTTTCAGTGCGACACACTCTCCAACATTGCTCCAGACCTTATCAAATTTAGAGGCATGATTCTAGAATAATACTCCATATGTTATATAAAATTGGGTGCAGCTATTAGTTGAGAGATCGAAATTTAAATCTTCAGAAATATAAGATACGAAGTAATCAATTAATTAAATTCCAGAAATCAAATAGAGTTCTATAACATGGAGCACTAAATTGTAAGAACACATGAGCATCAAGGACTCGAAGAACTTACCTTTGAATATGTAATGGAAGACAAGTTTTTGTTAAAATGCACTTTAGGATCATGAAAAAGAGCTTCTATACAAAAAGCAATCTGTAGGTTTGTAAAAATGGTGACATACCCTGCTGACAATGCCAATGCCAATTCGAAAGACCAAGCTCTCCAATGTTTTTTATTTTTAACAAAAGAATCAACATACAGCAGAACAAATCATTTAAGATGCATTTCTTGATTACTCAGCAATCCTATTTGCAAACTCGGAATGCTACCGGATCAAAAGAATGTTGTAAAAAAAAATGATATATAAAGAATAGACTAATATTTATGAACCGAGAAAAAAAACAAAGAACAAAGTCTTTATTGTTGAAAGAACAAGGAGCAAAAACATATCTCAGTCATTTATCGTTATTCCCAATATTTTATTTATAGAAGGAAACAAACATTATAGAAAAATAAAACACTAAAAAAATGTACTAGCTATATTCTCCTTTATCAGAAGAGTTGTATAACAAGCTAGTCTAATCCTAGATAAGCTTAAACAAATGAATTGAAAAAAACATCCTAATCTAGATAATGCTATCCACTAAGATATAGATAGCAATGTAGTAGATTACTACTAAGTAATCTTGTTCCAGCTTTGGTACTAAACTTCACACTCCTCCTTGGTTCTAAAGTTACACATTCCAATTCTTCTCCTCAGATCTTCAAACCTGTTTCTTGTTTCTAGTTCAACTGCTGTTTTGAATTTACAAACACATAAGATTTTGATTTTAAAAAGTAAATCCAACAGAATCTACTATAGTCATCGACAAATAGAAGAAAATACTTGGAACCATTCAATGATTCATTATGGATCGGTCCACACACATCTGTGTGTACAAGCTAGAGTTTTTACAGTGCTCTGAATGCATTGTTAGGAAAAACAACTCTAGTTTGTTTTCCTAATTGATAGGCTTCACAAATACTCTTTTATTCCTGTATATCTGGTAAACCATGAATCATCTGTAGGCCAACCATTCTTTTTAAAGTTGTCTAATTGAAGTGCTCCAATCGTTTGTGCCAAAGAACAGATTCATTGTTCTCACAAGTGTTAACACTCAAACATATTTCTCTCCAATCAACATTAAAACTTCTGTTCATCATTTTTGCATAAAGTAGTAGCACTCCATTTTTATCTTTAATATTACATACTCCATCATTAAAGAATATTGAGTAACCAGATTCAATTAATTGTCCCATACTAACTAGATTCTGATTGATCTTAGGTACATAAAGAACATTTTTAAGAGTTTTTATACTTGACAATGTTTCTACTTTAATTTCTCCTTTTCCTTTAACCTTTACATTGTCTCCATTGCCAATTTTGACTCTAGATAAATAGATTTTATCCAAATCTTTGAATAAGCTCATATCTGCAGTCATGTGATTAGTGCAACAACTATCAATAAGCCATGATGAGTCATTTGCCATGGATGTGTTACACATCTCCTGTATTATAGCCATGAATAAAAGATCTTCCTCTACTTTTGAACTCTCGGCTAGAGCTTGTTTTACAGTTTCTACTTTGTTTTTGCAGAATCTTTGGATGTGACCAAATTGCTTGTAGTTTTGGCATTGTGCATTCTTGAGCTAACACCAAGCTTTAAGATGATTTATTTTTTGATAGATTTAGCAAGCAGGAAAATGTTCTTTCTATTCTTTCCTTTCAGTGAAGATGTTGTTGCTGTTCTGTTGCCAATTATTAGATTGCTAGCCTATCCCTTTTTCTCTTTTTTCTTCTTAACTGTTTCTGTAAAAATTCTTAGCCTAACTCTTCTCCTTGTAAACTATAATAAGAGCTTCTTCACTTGTTCCTTCTTGTCTATAAGTTTATCTTAGCTCCACAGTTTGCAATGCATTTATCAGTTCTTGTAGACTCATTTCTAAGAAATCTTTAGAATCTTCTAAAGAGCAAATTTTATGTTCAAATTTCTCTGATAGACTTACCAGAATTTTCTCTACTATTCTTGAATATGAAAAATCTTCTCCCAAAAGTCTCACTTGATTCACAAGTTTTGAAATTTGAGAAGAGAAGTCTTTGATGGTATCGGTTTCTCTCATCTTCAGACCTTCAAACTGCCTTCTGATATTTAAAACTTGTATATATGAAAAATCTTCTCTCAAAAGTCTCACTTGATTCATAAGTTTTGAAATTTGAGAAGAGAAGTCTTTGATGGTATCGGTTTCTCTTATCTTCAGACCTTCAAACTGCCTTTTGAGATTTAAAACTTGTATCTTTCTTGACTTCTCATCACCATGAAATTCTGCTTCTAGTTTATCCCACCTTTCTTTGGTAGATTTACAAGCCATAATCCTTGTGAAGATTTCTTCGCTCACAACATTATGAAGACAGGTAAGAGCCTTGAATCATTTTGCCTTTTCTTCATTGAAAAATTTCATTTGTGCAATTGTAAGATTGTTCCCTAGTGGAGTGGGTTGCCTATCACTCTCCTTTGCCTTTTCTTCATTGAAAAATTTCATATGTGCAATCGTAGGATTGTTACCTAGTGGAGTGGGTTGCCTATCACTCTCCACTATCTCCCATAAGTCAAAAGCTTTGAGATATGTATTCATTTTTATAGCTCACACACCATAATTATGTCCTATGAACACTAGTGTTTTTGCTGGAAAATTTGCAGAATCTATTGCTTGAAAAAAAAAACCTCACTTAATCTCTCGTGTTTCACTCACACAAAGTAGAAAGCTTTGATTTAACCTTACTATTCTCTCGCGTTTTCACTCACAAACCCTTCAAAGATAAGAGGAGCTCTAATACCAATTGTTGTAAAAACAATTAATATACAAAGAACAAGCTAATGTTTATGAAATGAGAAAAAGAACAAAGAACAAAGAACAAAGTCTTTAAAGTTGAAAGAACAAGGAGAAAAAAAGAACAAAGAACAAAGAACAAAGTCTTTAAAGTTGAAAGAACAAGGAGAAAAAAAAGTATCAGTTGGTTATTGCCATTCCTAATGTTTTATTTATAGAAGGAAACAAACATTACAGAAAAATAAAACATTAAAAAAACGTACCAGCTATGTTCTTCTTTATCAAAGAAGTTATATAACAAGCTAGTCTAATCTTAGATAAGTTTAAACAAATAAATTAAAAGAAATATCTTAATTTAGATAATTCTATCGGTCAACAAATAGATAGCAATGCAATAGATTACTACTAAGTAATTCAATTCTGTTTCAACTTTGGTACCAAACTTCAACAACGAAAAGGAGGGGCTATTTCATCAATTTCCGTTGATCAATCTAAGTTGACGTCGTAAAGGTCCATTAAAAGAAATATCTTAATTTAGATAATCCTATCAGTCAACAAATAGATAGGAATGTAGTAGATTACTACTAAGTAATTCTGTTTTAACTTTGGTACCAAACTTAACAAAGAAAAGGAGGGGCTATTTCATCAATTTCCGTTGATCAATCTAAGTTGACGTCGTAAAGGTCCTTAAGAAGCTTGGTCGATGAGGAATCTATGATCTCATCCTTACTTTCGATAGAAAATTCAGAATCCATCCACGGTCCATCCATTGATATGCTTTTCTGTATCTGACTGCTTTGAGATCCATTTGAGACGTGTGTTTGGCTATCATGTGAGAGAAGCTCAAAGGCTTTGAACCTTGCATCCTGGTCCATGGTACTGCGCTTGACTATCGGAGCTTGGACTGAAATTTGACCCTCAAGCATCTTCACTGCAGAAGACATTGATGGCCTCAAAGTGGGAGATGGGTTGGTGCACAAGAGAGCCAAGTTAAGCATCCTCAATGCCTCTGTTTTTGAGTAGCTTGAGCCAAGGCTTGGATCCACAAGCTCTAGAAGGTTTCCTTGCTCTTGCAGGACATAGGCCTAAAATTATCAATAACACGCATTTTCCATCATTCTACAATCATGCTCATTGGTGGTCAGTGTAAGTGTAGACAGAATTCTGAAAGGAAATGATATAAGTTACCCAATCAAGAAGATAAACAAACTCCTCCTTCGGCCTGTAATTCGTGTTGCTCTTCCCACTGACAATTTCTAAAACAACAACCCCAAAGCTGTAAACATCTGCTTTATCTGTCAAGTAACCCCTCATAGCATATTCTGGAGCCATATAACCTCTGAAGAGAAATTAGAAAGAACCAGAAAAGTATTGGCCATGAGCTTGTAGAATAAATATTTATGTTCTTTTCCTTGTATAATCAATCATATACAAGGCGATAATCATTTGTGCTGCTGTTATTAGATGCCATAAAGAAATATGTCTGCGTTTTACAATATTTCCATTTGATATCCATATTGTTCAAAGTATAATTACCAAAATAATAATAATAATAATTTATCCCTTTACCACACAACCAAGGAAATTAAATTGAAAGAACAAGGGGGAGAAAAAACTCACATTGTCCCAGCAATCCGCGTGCTAATATGAGTGTTTTCTTCTTCGTCAAGTTTAGCTAAACCAAAGTCAGATATCTTGGCATTTAGATCCTTATCAAGCAGCACATTAGTTGCCTTTATGTCTCTGTGTACAATTTTCAGCCTGGACTCTTCATGAAGATAAGCCAATCCCTTTGCAATACCCAACAATATTTTCTTTCTTGTTTGCCAGTCCAGTTTAATCTGGTGTTCATCCCGACCTCATAGAGATGAGACAGAGGAACAGGAAAGCAATTTAATCTCATTCTCGTTCCATATACTACATAAACTGATACATTAAGGTGTTGGTCAAGCATTTACCAAAAAGGGCCCGAGCAAGGCTATTGTTTTCCAAGTATTCATATACTAACAACAGCTGATTTCCTTCAATGCAACAGCCATACAGCTTCACGAGATGGGGATGCTGCAAGGCAGATATCATGCCTATCTCATTCACAAATTCACGATTTCCTTGTTTCGATTTGGCCGATAACTGCTTTACAGCAATTACAGAACCATCTGACAACATACCCTGAAATAAAATAGACTGAGATTTCAGAATGTTTTAAAAGATATTGCTTCCCTTTTATCACAAGCTTTTGCATGTGTGATAGATTTTATACAAGAAGGCCCCATACAGTAGAACATTTTGTCAGCACATAACCAAATTAAATAGTAAACTGGAACATTCATAAATACCTTGTAAACTGGACCAAATCCTCCTTCTCCTATCTTATTTGCAGGGTCAAAATTACTGGTCGCATGTTTAATTTGCCTTAGGCTGAAATAACCAGTTTGGAGATCTAGAGCACGGAGTTCTGTGATGAGCAGAATCTCAAAATCAGCATGACAAGGACAATCAAAGGTTTACAGCATGCACACAATCAAATAAGACACATACTTCTTGTGCCATTAATCTTACCTTTATCTTCAAGGTCCTTCCCTCCCAAGTAACCTTTCTTCCAGAGGACCAGCAAAACCAATGCCGCAAGCACACATGTAGCAGCTACAATGCCAATAATAGCTCCAACTGATAATCCGCCACCATTATCCACCTTAAAGTCTACAAGAAGAGAAATAAATTAAATAACAAGACCGTTGATGGAAACAAAAAATCCTCTTGATTTCGTCAAGACTTACTAGGAGTCACTGTAATGGCAGATATGAGAGGTCCATAGACACCCCTGTCAGGAACAGCAGTAGTACCTTTGCCTGACCAGTATAAGTGTATCTCCAGTGTGCTACCATTAACAATTATACCATCAAATACCTTAGTGATGCCAATACCAACACCTCCAGCTTCCTCCATAATATTGAAATTTGCCTCAACTACCTTCCCCTGCAGGAAGAAGTTCCGAGCATGACTTTTGCAGGTTTTAAAGAGTGTTACCACCCTTTTCTATGGAAACTTGGAAGGGATCCATAACACATGGTAGGTCTCATGAGGTTATTTAGAAATACAATCATAGATAAAAAGAAAAATCCTAAGTAAATGCGCTAATTTGCAAATCATTTTACTCACTTGAATTGATATATCAAATATCCGCCTCCCAAGGCTGCTAAAAGTCTGATTATTGGAAAACATAATTTCAGCAAAGTGGAGCTGCACTTTGTAACTGCCCGACAGCATGCACAGGCCATAGTACTTGAGTGATTGAGGAGCAAGGCGAGCAGTTCGGTAAAAACCTGCACCGGTCACATTCAGACCATAAGAATTGGTTGCTTTGTAAGCGCCGTTATTAGTGCCAATATAAGTCCCTGTACTGCTATAACCCCATCTTTCTGATATAGATGCAAAATCAGCTGGCCCCCCTGAAGTTGTATCGTCTTCATATTCATTATCACCGACAGTCTCACTGCTCCCTCCACAGTTTATGAACAAGGAATGGTCTGTAGAACGAAGGATCAATATCATAAGCTGCCTTCCCTAGGACAACAAGTGCTGTATTTATGTAATTACACCTTCATCAAACACCAGAGTACTGTTTTTACACACTTACATTGAGATTTTCTTGTGCAAACAAGGTCCTTGTTCAAGCACCAAGAAATCCTGTAGAGAAGAAAGAGGGTTGTCGATGAGTCAAATTTCTAGATTTCTTAAAAAGGCATCTTAGTGAAGAAGGAACTTACTTGTTACTCCCAGTTGACACATGACTAGCAACTAAGTTCCTATATAATTTCAAAATAGAAGTTAGCAACCAACTTGAGACAAAGGAGAAGAAACAAGTAACGGGAAAAAAATAATGCCTACACTGGTAGCTGTTGACAACTTTGCTCAGCTGATCCAGTAAAATTGTTGTAAGATAAATCCCTGAAATAAAATTTCATGGCAGGGTTAATATAGTTGTTGATTGAGGAGAACAAAGATTGGTGTATTTCATGTATAAATAATTATGTATAGCTTCACAATAGACTCACAAGTCTTTCCTGCTTCCCAGTATCCAAGCAGGCACTTCTCCAGTTAGTAAGTTGTTATTCAGAAACCTACACATTAATAAACAGGCAAGGAACCAGCAAGCTGTCAATATGAGAAATATATTAGAAACGATGATCCTGTGCTTTCAGAAAGCATGTGTTTATTGACTTACATGAACTTTATATTTTTTGTCAAACTCTCTAACGGGCCAGGAATCTGGCCTGTAAACTTGTTAAAGCTCAGATCTCTGCAATGAAATATATACAAATTAATGAAAGCACGTGAAAAAAGCACTAGATAAAAGTAGCTCTGGGCAATATAAACACACTGCAATCTAATTCACGGAATGTCGGGCCAGTCCATGTTGTCAGACTAGTAATATTCAAGGTCCTATTACATCCTCTGCAGCATGGCTTTTATGAAAAACATGAGCCCCCACCATCATGATTTTGAATCATGCAGACTATATGCAGGTCTAGCTCATGCTCACAGAGAACATATGTTAAGATGTCTTCCACATATTTTATTACATTGTTAAAATTTAGAACATCACCAATAGCATCTCATATGACATATCAAGATTGGTTTGAAAACATCCCGACCTCACTCAATGAGAATCTAAAATAAGGAAAAATGAAACGCAAAACTGTCGGTTTTAAAAGAGGAAAAGGCTGGAGCTTCATTGTTTCATATGAAACAGATGAAACGCAAAGTTGGGAAAGATCCTTGTTCAACCAGAAAAAGTAAGGAATCAACTTATTGCTATACCTTTACGGACAAGGGCGTAGCCAGGATTTTTTTTCTATCCTGGGCTGTCAAACAGATATATATAAATTATTTTATAACATCAATTATTAATTTATATATATAAATTTTTTAAGTTAATAATAAAGTTTTAATTTAAATTTAAAGTATATAAAATTAAAAAAATAAAAATAAATTACACTATTGAAGTTGCACCCTTCCATATTTTGTAGAATAAAATTTATTAATGATCGAATCTGAATCAATATTTTCAACAAGCTCTCGTTCAATGTAAATTATTATAAAATATGCTACAAACTCATCTTTTATTTTATTACGAAACACAATTTTAACATGTCTTATTACTGAAAATACTCGTTTTATGGTGGCAATGAAAATAAACAAAATTAAAATAAGATAAATCAACTTGTCAATCAAATGATAGTGTTGTGAGTTATTTATTTTAACTAATCCTTGACATAATTCAGAAATGATAGAGATATTCTAAAAGTTCTTATGATGAATCACATCAATTTAATAATGCTCTATTCGATATCTCAAATAATATATTTCTTATTCATTAAAATCTTCATGATAAAATTTCTTAACAAGCTTGCAAATAGCATCAACTTTAAATGATTTAAAGTTGTTCTTAGATTCTAAAGCATAGCTAAGTATAAGGAGTTTCATTATCCCATCATTAAATCTAAAATTTAATTATTCATACTAAAATTTTGTTATTAAGTTAAATATATCATAATAATAATGTTGACAAACTATCACTGGTTTTTGTTATTGATATAAATTACTTATAGTTTTTTTATACGAAGCATTTATATGTGGTATGTCAATCTCATATTGTGTGTAAATAGATTATACATATGTAAGGAGAAAATCAAATCCAGAATATAATTAAATCAATTTTCAATTTCACAAGTAGTAGTTTTCCATCTTTTGTAAGAAGACTATTTTCTTTTTATCTAATAAATGCTTATTGTATCTATTCATATATCTAAATTTAATGAAAAATATTCAATTTTATTAATTAGTATTTCACTAGTATCTTATTTAGGTTATTTGCTAATAATAATTTTATCTTCCTGATTAATATTTATCTTTCATATTTTATAAGAGAATTTATTGTAAAAGCTCATAAATTACTGTATAAAATAATTAAATTTTAATAAATATATTAACAAGATTTAGTTAATGAATTTCACGAGAAAACTAGTTAGTTTTTTAAATTTTAATCAAATTAAGATTAATATATTTAATAACATCTTTCTTTTAATACCATAATATATATTGACTAAAATCTTTTAGTCTATGTAAGTAAAATCTAAAATAAATTTATATTTTTTAAAATACTAAAGATAAAGGAAAGAATATAATTTTATTATTTTTTTCATTAAGATATTCTTATCAATTTATTGGATAAAAGATAGATTATTTATATAAAAAATAAATAAATAAATTCAATATTTTAACTAGATTTTTACTAAGTTCTGCGTTTTGGTTATTTATTAAGAATGATTTTACAATTCTAAATAATATTAGATGGGAATATTAATGCTAACTTGGAGTTTTTTTTTATGAGAATACATTTAAAAATAATAATTTAAACCCATTAGAGCTCTAAATGTTTTTTTTAGAACTTATTAATTACTACATTGCATTTATCATGTGTAAATTAAAATTTAAAATACTGATTTATTTTTCTACCTAGGCTACAGCCCACCTCAGCCTTCTACATTCCTCCGCCTATGTTTACGGATTCACTTTGCTTTATCTTTAAATGAAACAAAACGATAGAGTAATGTCAATCACTTTACATATCTTGTCATTTTGAATCATAGTAACATAATATGACGCCCATGAAATTACGCGTTGCCATGAAGGTAGCTGTTAGAGAAACTTACAGAGTATCTAGGTCTGCCATATTTCCAAGGTATTCTGGGATTGAACCAGTCATTGAGCAATTTCTCAGAATCCTGAGTAAAAAATAACATGTAATCAATTACTGATGTACTATTGTTGTAACAATATATTTGATCAGTCTCATTCAACTCACAGTTTTTCCATTTTTGTCATATATTTCAGATCAGGGAAAGTTGAACTAGATCCTTTCAAATCCGATATTCTCCTGAAAAACCAAGACAATAGAAAAAATCAGTTTTCTCAATTATAGACTTACCGAAAAGCAACGAGGCAAAATTCTTTGAACTGAATGTGAATCTACAAGATAGGGAATTTAAGCTCACAAAATTGTTAATTCTTTTAACAGTGAAATGGTAGAGGGAATAGGACCCTCCATGGATGTTCCATGCAAATCCCTGCAAAAGAAATATACCACTGTTAGGAACGCAAGAGGGAAAGGAAAATGGAATTCCATGCAGCTTCTGCCCGAGGACACATTAGCAGATAAATGGAACAAGGTAAGTACTCACAATGTCGTAATGTTGGTCCAGTTCCCAATAAAGTCAGGTATCTTCCCTGACAGTTCACTTCCATCTATCCTACTGCAAGAGCATATGAAACAGATGAATATTTAAGCTCAGCATAGTAATTACTATAAATAAAAAATTATGACCCGCATCATCACTTACAAATCATTTAAATTCTTTAAATTGCCAAATGTGTCTGGTATTGTTCCTGTAAAATTGTTCGCGGAAAGAAGACTGCAGGGGTCAATAATACAAAGTTACAAATAATTTTTTCTAAGCGAGCATCAAATACTGGTACCATACATAAAAAGACTTGGAATTAATATCATGAAGTAGACACATAAATAAACTCAGATAGAAGATGAAGGCATCTGTCTTACAGTCTTCTTAAGCTTGTCAAATTTCCAAGGTCTGGAGGAAGAGGCCCTGCTAGCAGATTATCTTCCAGGACCCTGCAAGATCCAATTCAAGATTTAACGTTCTAGCTTAGCTTTTAATTTAAGAAGTTCGCTTTGTGACTTACAGCTCCTCCAGTGTGGTAATGTTGCCTATTTCTGGGGGAATTGGGCCGGTGAGACGGTTAACGATGAGAGACCTAAGACATGGAAGAGAATTGGGAACAGGTTAACATGTTCATGAATTTCCATATCGGGATATGAAAACCCCTTCACATATACAGAATGCACAAAAAGACTTACAAAATCTTAAGGTTGGGGAGCTGAGCAAGTCTTGGAGGGATTGTTCCACTAATGTAGTTGCGAGTCAGATCACTGTCCAACGAAAAATGCTTCATCTTAGTCATTCTATAATTCCTTTTGTTTACAAGTCTGTGTTTCTCTTAGCCACTCAGACAAAGACCTTTTCCCATTTGAATCATCATAAAAACTTTGATTTGTTCTGATAAATAAATTAAAATCCTCTGTGAAGCACATGGTGTGCCAGGAAATATATTGCAATTGATCTCTGTTCAATAATGATATTAATAAACTTGATTAAGAATCGTAGAAAATGCACTCATCACTTACATTTCAAGCAGATGAGGAAGGTCTCCTAGTTCCTCTGGGAGAACTCCATTCAAATTAAATCTTTTCACTATTCTGTCAAAAACAAAATATAAGAACTGGTTAGTAAATAAAAAGAAAATGTAAACCATACAAAGACTCTGCTCTCCATTAATTTTTTTTTTTTTGACGAACATCAATATATCAGTTGTTTCCTTGGAAACATGCTACCATGAACACATTTGTGCTTGTGTTTTTATTATTAAAAGAGTAGCATAAATTAATATTTAAAAATAGGAGAACGTATCGCCATCACTATGACCTCATTAAAAAAACATAGAAAAAGTTATCGGATATTCTAAGAGCTGTATTCTACTCTTTCACAAAACATAAAATTTATTATGAAAATAATAGATAAATCTCATGGCTTTTGCAAGGGGAAGAATTACGATTCTTGAATATTTCCTATAAAGAAAACATACATACATGCTAGTGACATGACAGACGGAGTCATTCTCAAATGTACAGTTGCATGTAACTATGCTTTGAGTTTTGTTGTCGATGGACGTCTGGTTCCACTGTGCACTATCGCAAGAAGTTCGATTGATGGGGTCCCAGTTGCTGATGTTCAACTTGTTGGATATGTTTTGAAGAATTTGCACTGTTACATACAATTCAGGAACTTCAATCATCCATAAAAGCAATAACAATATTAATATTATTTATCCATAAAATCATGTATGTATTAAGGCCTTGCTAAAACACAGCTAGAAAATGATGAGGAGGATGATGATGATGATGGTAATTTTTAATAAACAATAATAATCTCTTCACGTGTTCTCTAGCCTTTGTAATAAACAAAATTCAGTATTTTTGTTTTCTTTGGATTGTGTACTGACTCTCCGTTCCAAATGTCACAATAAAATTAGCATCAAAGATTTGATTTTGGGAGATTCAGCTTTTGATAATGATCAATGTCTACAACAGACAAAAAGCTAAAATTTATCATGAAATAAATTTAAAAAAGAAGAAGAAAATTTACTCTTTGGCAACAAAGGTTGAAAGACAATATTCTTATTCAACAAGTCTTCGCTAAAGCGTTGAAAGAGAAGGATGTGAAGCTAAAGGATATGGAGGAGGATCGATTTTGTATTGCAATAATGATATATATGAAGATTTGGTAGCTATAATGTGGGAAAAGTTAGAGAATGTTTATGGTAATGGATCAGAGGGATCAAGAAAGAGTGGAGTCGCTTCCAGGGATGAGAGGAATAACCTCAAAGCTTTGTAAGCTTGGTTATAAGTTTATTTCTTCACTGTTCATCAACTTTTTGACCTTTATAAATAGGTGAAAAGGTAAGTCATTTTAGGGTGAGAAAAACAAAAGGAATGAGAAGGGTTTTTATTTTTTTTTAAGCATGAGAGTAGGTGTTGATTTGATTTGTTTTTAAGAGAATAAAAATGAAATTTTAAATATAATAAATCTTAAAGATTAATTTGATTTTTTTTAAGGCTAGAATAAAAATCAAGTAGGAGAGAAAAAAAAAAGTCACTTTTACCATCCTGACAATCATCAGGATACACACACCACCTATTCATATAGATAACACCGAGACACTTTAATCACCGCTCTGGAATCATAGTTTTAACCGCCGAATGATGTTACACACGCCGTCTAAAAATAGTGAACATTTTTCACACATTTCTAATTTTTTTTTAAATTTTTTTATTTATCAAATTACCCAACTATTCCAAATAACATTCAATAACTATTAAATCACCGCATCTAAATGATAAAAGAATTCCTATGTCAAAGACAATTATTTTTAATTTTCAAAGGGTATGAAGTAACTTGTTTAAAAATTAAATCAAAGATTTGCCCATTGATCCAAGTTTTTTTTTTTTTTACTTTCATGGGCAATTAAGTAAAAATATAAAAATACAATTTAACCCCTTCTTTTCTAGTAATGACTAATATGCCCATGAAAAAAACTCTCATATCTCTAAATTCAAGCCCTATTAATTGGTAAAATCAATATTTTACTATGCAAATCCACAGTAAAATGTTAATCTATAATAGCTCACTTAAAATTAGTCTCTACAAGATATAAATTTCTAAAATTAAGCGAATAAGGTTTTCTTTAATAATTATTGAATTTAATACTTAAAATATGTAATTCCAATATTATTTTAAAGACTTAAAATACAGACAAGACAATTTTGTACGAGAGCAACTAACACAAACAGCTCAACTAAGTAATTGAATAATTATTGTATTTAGTGCAAGACTAGTCGGTGCACTAATAGTCTGAGAGAATCGGTTATTACGAAGAGGCGAGAATACTATAACATTGGGCTCTCTTGCTTATTATATAATTAAGACTTTTAGACTCTAATATTGATTTGATTTGATTCAAGGTTGCATCGTGGATTGGATGGATTAATCAAGATTTTTTTAAAAATTTAAACTCTGTTTTTTGAGATTTAAAAATAAAACTAGAAATTATATCATTTTACTAAAAAAAATCCATAATTAGAATCTAAGTACGTGGGTCACCAAGTTAATCTATTAAATATGATGATTCACTTACCAAATCAGTTTTTTAATTATAGCTTGCCCATTTAAAAAAATAAGCATGTTTGGTCCTCTTTTTTACGTTGTGTTTTTATTTATTTTATTTTATTATTTAATAATTTTTTAATTTTAACTATTATTTTATATTTTTTATCATATAATAAGATAAAAAAAAATATTTAATTGAACTCAGTAGAGTCCATAACTTAGGTTACGAATTTAATAAGTTACCTTGAGTTATTTCTTTTTTATTTTTGATTTTTTTTCTTTTAAATTGGTCAAGTCGACAAGATTATATCATGACAACTACCACACAATTTAAGTCAAGAATATTTTTTAAGTTTGATATATTATACTAAGTTTAGTGTAATGTTAAAAAAATTCATATGGCCTGTGTTCAAAGACATTTTGATCCACCCAACCTAGTATGGTAAGTAACCTACTTAATAAAAGGTAAAAATAGATTGAAAAATACTTTATTAGCACTATTCTCTATAACAATGTAATAATGTTTTTGCTTCTCCCACCAAAAATATAAAACTACTTATAGGGTTTTTTTTTTGTCTTATCATATTTTTTTTTTGTTATTATCAAGTCAGCATATGCTTCATTGAGTCATTTCGTATATAAAGAAAATATTAAGAAAAAAGGTTGGGGCGCGTGCGATACACTTGAAGGTGCGTGGGTGACATCAACACACTTCGAACAATGCGGGTGAAGCCTCTCAATGTCCAAAAAATACCCTTTTATCTTTTTATTGTAAGTGTCATCATGTCCTCTTCCTACTGGTATAACATTATCAATAATGATAGTTAGGTTTTCACCGATGAATCTTTCTTCTCTCTCTTCTCCTTTAAAACTCATAGTTTGACACTTTTTGTTGTTGTTATTTCAACTTCATCCTTCTTATTCTTTTTATTTTTAATTTTTGATTTTGGCTTTTTTTTAGAAGTTCTATTTGTCTTCCATTTAATCCTTCAATCTTAATTTACTAAATATTATATTATCCAATTTGATTCTAATTCTTTTGATTTTTCTTAGGTCATTTGTTAAATTAATTTTTCTCTTCAAATTCACCCTTTAATCAAAAAATTATTTTTATTTTTTATTTTAATTAGGATCCTTAATCTTTTGATTTTTTTGGCTATTTGGTTCAATTGTTTTTTTTTTCTAATTACACCCTTCAATCAAAAATAAAATTTGTTTTGTATTCAATTCTGATCCCCATTGTTTTAATTATAAATTTTTGTTTTAAATCCTTTTATGTAATTGATATTCTTTTACCAAGTTGATCATTCAATATTTAATTGGTTTGGAATTAAGCTTCGTGGTTTTTTTGGATAGAGTGCTTCCAGTCTAATGTCGTAGATAAGTAGATTTGAAATAGATTTGAAAAGTTAACGCATGTTGACATTGTCTTTTTTTTTTCTTTTTAGTTTTGTGATTTTTTACGTTTTATTTTTTACTGAAATTTTTTAATCCTTTTGTATGGTTAAAATTCTTTTTTTTTTTTAATTTTATCATTCAATATTTATTAATTAGGAATTCAGTTTCATGATTTTTTCAAATAGAATACTTTAAGTTTAATTAATCGATTCATGAGTTAGAAAAATTAATGTGAGTTGATTTGTTTTTTAAATAGGCTTTATATATAATTTCTTTATTTTTTTCTATCATGTTATTCTAATTTTATAATTTGAGTTGCAAGTTTGACAGGATTTTTAAAGTTGACACACCCTGGGGATTACAAGAATTTATCATGTTAACTCTAGTTAACTAGAACTAATTGTTTTTAGGTTTTTTTATTTTATTTTATTTTTTTAATATTTAATTAGTTTAATTAGTTGTGAATTAAGATGTATTATTTATCTCATTTAATTTTTTTTCTAGTTTATTATTATTATTTTTTAAATTTTAATATTATGTCCATATACTATAATTAATTATTTTATTTTTTCTAATTAAAATAAAACCAATATTTTTTTTCCAGTAGAGTATATATAATCAAAGTAGCAAAATTTTCTTTCTATTTTAAAACGCGCTGAATATAATGTTTTCATGAAAAAAAAAAAAAGGCCCCACGGTTTAGATGGCTAGTTATAGGTAAAGGCAACATTACGAGTAAAATTAAAATACCATAAAGGGAGGACCCTTGCACCAAAATGATCTGTCACTTGGCAGTATTGTAAAGATGCAATATCAAGCAATAATTGCTTTGATGACATCAACATACCAATTATTATTATTATTACAATATGAATATTTTAGTCATTTTCAACCTTCAAATAATTGTTGATGTACAGTTTCAAGCCAACCGCTC
>NW_011500108.1:283312-306466 GCF_000495115.2 Populus euphratica
CCGCTCTTCATTCTCCCTCTTCGATGAATGCTATTCTTAACTGATAGTGGATAACAAGTCAAACTAAAAGAAGTTAGACTGTTAGAGTTGATTTATTTCGTGTTTGGAAATGATGTTAAAATCATGATTTTTTAAAATTTAATTTTTTTATTAAATTTTAATTTTTAATTTTTTAGATTATTTTGATATGTTAATTTTAAAAATAATATTTTAATATATTTTTAAATAAAAAATACTTTGAATTAGAAATACTATCACTATTTCAATCAGGTTATTAGGATAAAGGAGGTTTATTTTTTAGATTATTTTGATATGCTAATTTTAAAAATAATATTTTAATATATTTTTAAATAAAAAATACTTTGAATCAGAAATACTATCACTATTTCAATCAGGTTATTAGGATAAAGGAGGTCCTGAAAAAGGTAAATCTTTTTAAAACATTTTTCTTATCTTATTATGCCTCGCCGCAAGAGAATATTGTTAATAAGGGATGAATAGCTCCTTTATTATTTTAAAATATTATAAAAGAAGCTCAATGATTCGAATGGAGAGTAGTCAACATCATATAATAATTTTTCTTATTTACGAAAGAGAGAGGATAATCCAAAATAAAAATATAATTCACAATTTAACGAAGTATATATCAATTTCCATTTTTCTTGTTTTATTTCTCAGTAGATATACTAATTTCTCTCACTAATCATCATAAATTGAAATGATTCTGATTTTATTTAAGAAGAGTAAATAAAACTAAGAAGCGTTGATCTCTGCAAATAAATTATTTTCCCGGAAAAAGGGAACCTTCAATCATGCTAAAGAGAGAGTGAGAATATTGAATTGTTAGGAGCACGTACGTACCTTCATCTAGTGGCAAGAGTGGAGTGACTCCTTGAGCATGGGATCCTAACTTGTCCACAGCAAAGCAATTCAACACCACAAATCCAAAAACCAAGACAGAGAGAGTCTTCGACAGTAGTGATGGCCACAACGCCATGCGCAAAGCACAACTCGTTCTCTTGCTAATTGCTATATTATCTGGTAGAAATTTAGAACGGTGATCAAAGAACAACAAACAACAAGAAGAAACGGTGTGTTTTTCTCAGTAATGAGAGGTGGCTTGCTGGGGGGAAAGAAAAACACCAGCAAGGAGATTTTAAAGATGATCAACAGCGGGGGGCGCAGCTGATAGTTTTTGACAGGGGAGGTCAAAAATAATATAATAAAATAACTAAAAAGCTTATTTATTTAAAATAAAAAATATTATATTATTTCACATTTAAATACTAAAAATTAAAAAATTAAAATGTTTTGCAGCGGCCCGCCGGCTGCTTGCCTCCCCCTAGTTCTTTTGGAAATTTCTACTCGTTGGTTGGTGAAACATAAACGTGTTTTATAGAGCGGTAGAGAGAGAGAGAGAGAGAGAGAGAGAGAGCTGCATGAGGATACTGACATAGGAAAGTCCAGTGTTGGTGCTGGAAAAAAACCAAAGACGACTCAGAATATTCCATATAATGATAAAAAAAAAAAGGATAAACATTGCGTTTTTTCATCTTATAAATTTATCAACACTACAACGTGGCGGCTAATAAAACTTTTTTTTTTTTTATAAAAAATAGATATTTGATATTTTATTTTTTAAAAGAAAAGGAAAAGTTTAATTTAAGAAGTTATTATCTAGTATTATGGTTACTAAAAACTCTAATTGATCAACAGAGATTATATGATACGAGACTAACCCTAATTGATCAATAGAGATTATATGATACGAGATTGATTACACGAAAAGAAAGATACTATCACTTCTTAAATGTCCTATTTAAAACAAGTTGCATTGGTGATTTCGTCTAAAATTGTTAAGAATTTATTTTTTGAGGTTTTATCACTTCTTAAATGTCCTATTTAAAACAGGTTGTATTGGTGATTTCGTCTAAAATTGCTAAGAATTTATTTTTTGAGGTTCTTTCTATCATGTTCTTGACTCTGGTGTCAGTGAACAATTCTTACAAATATTTTCAATTCTGGTATTGATAAATATCATACAAACCCAAAAAAATGTGATGTTCCTGACTTTACCCTTAATGAATAATTTCACAAAAAATTGAATTTGAAGAAGAATTTTTCTATGTTATTTTTTTTGTTTACCCTTTATTGTTGTTTGTCCTTTTTAGATGGAAGTAAAAAAAAATGTTGCACAATAGATTTTACATGTGACAAGTAATGATCCATAGATTGAGTATATAGTAGAAAAAAGTACAAAACACAAAGAAAAAAAATAAAAAAAGACTTGAGAGGCCATCAATAAATCAACAAAGATCCCCAAATATTTTAAAAATTTTATAATATTGAAAAGAACTTATTTATTGGGTTTGCATCCAGCCAAATTAGTCCAATTACTGGTTTAGAATAGTAACCTGACCAATATATTTTCCTCTACAAGTGTGCATGAACTATTCATGCATGATTGTCATTGATAGAGGGGGTAATTAAAAGTGAAAGAGAGGAAACAAAATGACTTGTATGATTTGGATGAAAATTTGCAGGTGTAGCAAATCCTCTATGTTTGACTTCTTAACTGCCTTCAGCCCCTTCTTTTTTGTTCTTTTTATTTCTGCTTCTCCATTCAATTCTCTCTTCATATCTTTTGTATTTTTTTCCTTCTTTTTTTTTTTGCTCTCATTTTCTCTCCTTTGCGTTCGGTCCTCTGCAATATTTTTTTCTTCTCTTCTGAATCCCCCTATTTGTTCTCTCCCCCTTTTGATTCGTTCCCTCCTCTGCCTTCTATAGGATTCCATGCTGCTTATGTTCCTAGGACCATGATAAGGCCTAGGAACATTGTGTTTCAATCGAATTGGGGCACCAACAATCCCATCCATATTGGACTCCCTTTTATAAGCACGAGGGTTTGAGAAATTCATCCTTATCTCTTAGGGATTGTAATCTTCATGAAGATAAATTTTGCGATTTGAGTTCTGATTAGTCTGGGATGCCGATATTTCTTAATTTTCTTCTTTGGAGGTGGGCTTTCAGCTTTGGAGGAAGAAGAAGAACAATGCATGTTTGAAACAGTGCCATTTTGGATTGGGAATTATCATTTCTCAATTTGATCTTTGAAGTTTTTAAATTTTGCATTCAAGTCCTTGATCTTTTAATTTTAAATTTTAACCCCTTAAAATTAAATTAAAAAGCAAATGGTTCAAATTTGGGTTATAACATGTAGATCTCTTCTTTTTTTTTTATTGCTCTTTATTTGGTTTTAGTTTTTTTTTCCTTCAATTTTATCCCTTACCATTTGGATTTATTTAATTCTTATATCAAATTTGATCCTTATTATTTTAATTGCTATTTTTTATATCCTTTTCTTAATTAAATTTGTTTTTCAATTTAGTACTTCATCATTTTACTTTTACGTGTTATTTTGTCCTTATTTTTTATTTTTTTCTTTAAAATATTTTTTTTAATTTCATTCTTTAACATTAGATAATAGAAAATTGGGCTTCATCATATTTTTCAGTGCAATGATCCCGATTTCATGAGTCAGGTAACGGGTATGAAATGTTAACTCAGATTGATATCGGTATTTTTTATACTATTTTTTTATTTCATTCTTCAACATTGAGTTTATTGAAAATTAAGCTTTTTTATTTTTTTATTTTCTTTTTATGAGGATGGTCCAGTCTCACAACTCGAGTTGCAAGTTTGTCATGATAACTTGGATTGAGTTATGACTTTTTTTCTATCTTCATTAAAAAAAATTGATTTTTTTCTTCAATATTAGGTTATCTTAGAATTCAACTTCATAATTTGTATAACACCCAAACATCGCGGCGACTAATTATAAAAATTTTCTATGAAAAAAGAATAGATATCTAACATCTTGTTCATTGGAAAAACATATCTAGTTTAAGGAGTCGCCATTTAGTATTATAGTCATTATGAACCCTAACTGATCAATAGAGATTCTAATGATACGAAATTGGTTATGCAAAAGGTAAGATGATATCACCCTTTAAGCGTCCTCTCTAAGATAGGTTACATTCCTGGTTTTGTCTAAAATTGCTAGAAGTTTGTTTTTTTTCGTCCTATCATGTTCTTGACTTTAGTGTCAGTAAATAGTATTTATAAGTATATTTCTTGTTTTGGCATTGGTCAATAAGTTTGCAAGTATGCATGAACTGTTCATACTAGTAACCCAACTCCTTTTTTTTTTAATTTGCAAGTATGCATGAACTGTTCATGTGCTTACTACAGGAGAAGAGTAATTAAAAATTGAAAGTGACTTACCTTTTTCTGGCAACAAGATGGAAGTGCTGGATGAAGCACTCCTTAGACTCCCAGTCTGCTCCTCGTCTTCTCTTTTTTTTTTCTTTTATATTTCTACTTTCTCAAGAGCTAGTCCTTTTCCCTCTTCTGCTTTTTTTTCTTTTTATTTTCTCTTTGTTTTCTCCTCTTTGTGTTTTCTTCTTCTTCTTCTTCTTTACGGATCCTCCTTTACCTTTTATAGGCTTACATGCTGCTTATCTCCCTAGGATCATGATAAGGCTTGGAAACATTGTGTTTCAGTTGGATTGGGGCACCAACAGTCCCGCCCATGTTGGACTCCTTTTCATATGCATGAGGGCATGAGAAATTCATCCTTATCTCCCCGAGGTTGTAATTTTCATGCAGATAAGATTTGTAATTTGAGTTCTCGTTGAACTGGGATGCTGGTGTTTCACAATTTCCTTTCTTTATTTGTAAGTAGGCTTTTAGTGTCCGGGGAAGAAGAAGAATAACAGTGCATGTTTGGAACGGTGCTGTTTTGTACAGGGAACGACCATTTCTCAATTTGGTCCTTGAGGTTTCCAAATTTTGCATTCAAGCCCCTGATATTTTAATTTCAAATTTTAACCCCTTAAAATTAGATTAAAAAAAAAATGGATCAAAATTGGGTTATAACAATTTCTTTTTTCTAACAATCATTCTTTTTTTTTTTTGCAGGCCATCGTTATCATTTTTTCTTTTTACATTTTAATACATTTATTATGGTGTTTTTTATCATATAATTAAATTAAACTATCTTACTAGACCTACTATGGTCATACCATATGTTTACAACTAGAATATAGCCTAAAAAAGTAGAGTATAGATAACTGTATGTTTTGTTTTTTAATTTCATGTCTTTTGTAGGTTTGTTGGTCACTTTAAAACTAGAATTGCTTAATTAATTATTATTATTTTGTCATCATATGAGTAGATGCCAAAACACGTTTTTAAACAAACATTAAACTACTTCTAAATCAAAAGACAAGTTTAATTTTTCAGAATTGTTTTAGTAAATTATTCTCACAACACCCATTTGATCTTAATATTTTGATTAGAGCTATAAGATCATGCAAAATATTGAGGATTAATGTTTTTATGAGTTTTAAAAAGGTCGGGGATTGCATCTAGTGCTTGTGTGATATACCCTAGGATTCAACCATTTTTTAACATTACATTTATCTAGTTATGAATGAAACTAAAATACTAAATGACACTTTCATAAAAATATCTTTTGATTTCAAAATATGAATGACACATATACTTAACTAAAAATGCAGTATAATCCCCAAAATCAATATTTTAACAAAGCTCAATAACCTATGTGCACTCTTTGCCTTCCAAAGCTTTATTAGTATTCTTCAATACACCATTGTATATCATATTATGAGTTATTTCCTTTTTAGAACACACTTTTTGCCTACAGGTTGACCTTTGATGAAGATCTCCATAATCCATTTTCTTTGTATGAACTTATAAGTTTAACTTTAAGGTTTTTGTCTCACCCATGTTATATAGTTTGGCCATATGATGCTTTTTTAATATTTCTTATATAGTGTCAATAAAGTGATTATTATCAATATATATTGCTTTTATAATTGCTTCTACATATTAGCAAGGGCTTTTGGTGCCTCGATGAGCCTATTAATTAATGTGTAAATTATAGTTTATGATATGCTTTGAGAATCTTTTGATCTGTTTTTCAAGATGAGGCTTTTTATAGAGCAAATATAAGTGTAATTGATACTTGAGGGCCACTCATACTAGTTTTTTTATATTCATTTAGCAGCTTGAGCTGGGTCAGAGCTTTCAAAGAAAGTTTGGGTACTTAGGGTACTACTTCTTTATAAGAATTAAGTTTAGTATGAAGTCTTTGATATATTCTAAACATTTAGAAGAGAACTCTTTATCAAGGAAGGAGACATCTATGATGTTGAAAGTAAATTGATTTCTAGAAATTAGTTGGACTAATCGACCGGTATGGAAACGATCGACCGATTCAATCGTCAAAATACAGTTCTAGCTTAGATTAAGATTTTCTTATGTTAGTTTAATTCCTTTATAATCTAGGACTTAATGCCTATAAATAGAATTGTAATATAAGGCATTATTAAGTGAATACACATAGAGAAATCAAAGAGAGAAAGTTAACCTTCCTCTCGTTCTTCTTCTCATTCTTTAGATTTATTCTTGAGTTTTTCTTTATCTTGCATTATTACGTTGATCTCATACCACACCTGTTTTACCTTTAATAAATGGTATTAGAGTTCAAGTTGATTGTTTGTTATGGCCAATCCTAACTTTTCACTTCAATATCCTTGTTTAACAAAGGACAACTATGAAATATGGTGTATTTGTGTAAAAGCTTGATTAGATTCTCAAGATATGTGTGAAATGATTGAGAATAGCTTTAAAGAGTCTATGGAAGGAGTAACGTTGACTTTAATCCAGAGGGAGGTCGTGCAAAACACATAAAGAAATGATCAACAGACAATTACAATCATACACTACTATTTGGATGATGCTACTTTTGAGATAGTGGTTAACACAACCACTACCAAGCAAGCATGAAAATTTTTACAAGTATCAAACCAAGAAGCTAGCAATGTGAGAAAGGTACGTTTATAAAAGTTACATGGTGACTTTGAAAAGTTATATATGCTTGAATCGAATAATATTTTAGATTATTTTACTAGAGTTTTAGTCATATACAATTAAATGAAAAGATACAGGGAGAAGATAGAAGAGACACGTGTGGTAGAGAATATTCTACATTCATTGCAATAAAAGTTACATTATGTTGTAGTTGCGATAGAGGAATTGCAAGGCTTGAATTTTCTTACTGTAGCACGTGTGCAGTGTCACAATGATTATCCTTTTAAGTTAAGGTAGTCAAGTATGGTCTTTGATTTTTTTTTTCGGGGAGTCACCACCTAGTACTATAGCTACTAGGAACACTGACATGTTTTTTTCCAGAGATTCTAGGTAAGGAACTAATAGCGTAAAGGAAAGGTATTAACGTTCCGAATATACCTTATCTAAAGCAAGCTGCATTATTTTTTTTATTTGTTTGCTATGGTATGACGATGTCTATTTCTACCATCCTACTATGGCAGGTTTGCTATGATGAACAAACCCTGATTTTCTAGGTCAAAAACTCGGTCTGGAAAGGTGAAATATCTTCCATTAATGTTGAGGTTTTTTTCAAGGAAAACTGGAATTTTTGCTATCCCATCATTCCAAATAATATTCTAAATAAAATTCCTAATGGATTTTATCCTTGTATTAAAAGTGAATAAATTGTATTATTTATAATAATATTTTAAATATTAACCTTATATAGGTTTTTTATCCTTATATTAAAATGAGTAATAAAATTATTATTCATAACTATCATGGATCTGGTTTTTTATCGTTGTAACCTTAAAAAATTCAAACAAAAGAATGCCATGTGTCTTTGCTCATTCAGTGTAATTCCTCTTAGTCTCCCTTTGTTCTCATTCTGTGTGTCTCCCTACGTCCAATGTGGTCTCCTTCTATTTCTCTTTGTCCCTTTTCTAGTATTCTTTTGCACCTCCTCTATTTGTTCTCTCTCCGATTTTGTGTCATAGCCTTTCTGTGGTTTTTATAAAGGTTGCCAATTCTATTTCCATAGATATTTTATTTTTTCAATTAGAATAAAATGTTTCAGTTTTGAAGTGTTTTGATATCCTATTTCGAGCTTGTATTATTCTTATATATATATATATATAAAATTCAACAAACATGATTCAAATTCAAGATAAATTAATTATAAATTATGCAAATATAAATATAATGTCAAATAAATGTAATTTTAAAATTTAAAATATTTTAAAATAATTTAGATTAAATAAATCTTTAACTTAAACTAATTCATATAAAACCAGGTTAATATTATCAAAGCTAATGGGATCTAAATTTTTTTTTATTTTGCTCAAATTTCTATAAAGTATAAACATGAAAAAATACAACATTATAAACCATATATATTAGTAATAAATCTAATTTTAAAAAATTATTATTATTATTAATGAAAATAGTAATAATAATTTTTAATATTATTATTAATATCATTGTTATTAAAAATAGTAACGAAAAAGAACTTTATATGCTTTAATTTAATTAATTAAATTAAATCAGTTTCAATTTGATTTAATGGTTTTTTAAGATCAGAACGAAACATGTGAAATCAAACCGGAATATTTCAGATGAAATTTAACAAAAAATCTGGAACAAACTGAAATGTAAAATAAAATAAAAATTATTTTATTTTATTATATTTTTTAAATTAATATAAAATATTTTGGTAGTTTCATGGGAATGAAACTTGAGAGCATCTGCCTAGACAATACAACGTGGGCATGAGAAACGAAGGCCGTGCAAAATCAGATTGTTAATTAAGAAAACGAGACACAAGACAAAGAAGAGGGCTGTATATGTCGGCCCATTGGCCAAGTTGTGTAGTAATTAATTTTAGTTTCCTTGTTTTTATTTTCTGTCACAATTATAGATACAGATTAGATTGCAGGAGTGCACGGTACCTAATGGTCTGGTGTTGACTTTGACTTGTAAATGACAACCACCACTTATGCTAATAGATAAATGTGAGATTAGTTGTGATGCGTACAAATTAATTTAAATATTTATGTTAATTAAAAAAAAATAGATAATAATTTTCAAACCTGACTATTTGATCGATCTGATTTAATAATTAGATCACAAGTTAATTTAATAATTAAATTATAAATTAGATAGATTAATCTGAACTAATTTGGATGAATGAAAAAAAATCAAATATGACAATTATTTTGATATAAGTACTGTCATATAACAATAGAATTTGTAGCTAAAAAAGGGCATGATATAAAAATAGATCATGTAACATAAGAAGAGATGTAAGTACCTTGAAGCATGCCCACAAATAGCAATTGGTCTATATTGTCAACATGCTTCTGTATTGATTTTAGAACAGAATTAAATGATGAAACTCTCTTTCGAACACCTGGGATCTTTGTTGCATGCTGCATGATAAATGGCAAGGGTGTATCTTCCAACAACTGATCAAGCTCTGAAAACATAATTTTTTATCGATGATCCAGACTCAAATGCTCAAAAACATGGAATAATCAAACACCTTAAGGATCAATGCAGAAAAAGAATAAAGACCAATTCAAATTATATCCACTATGGGAAGCTTTGTTCGTCAATATTTGAACTGCTTGATACTGGAGCTCAATGAGCTGCTCCATTCTTTCAATATAATTATAGATGTTGTAGTAGTATATTTGTTTATTAAATATTACACTCCAAAAGATAACTAGGTACGTGGGCATGAAAAAACTCATGTTAAATCCATCAAATTATGACTAATAAAGAAAATGAGAAACTCTAATAACTACCCCACTTGTTGCTAGCATCAAGTCACTGTTGTGTATTCAGTAGCATAAAAAAATAGCTGATGTGTAGCAAAATCTTTACTAATCATTGCTATTTGGCTAAAATATTTAACAAATTGTCTGCAAAACATTGCTAGTCTATGGAAACTACGGACCTCGCTTATTGTTCGTGGAGTCGGCCAAGCTCAAATGACAAATCTTTTCTTCATCTATCTTAATTCTATCAGCACTTATTTCGAACCCCAAGAATAGCAAGCTACTCGTCATAAAACTGCACTTTTCCAAATTAACATACAATTTATTTTGCTGCAGAATTTGAAGTACTTCCCTCTAGTGTGCAAAATGATTAGATTGGGTTTGGCTGTAGATTAATATATCAACGAAGTATACCACCACAAATTTTCTCATGATAGGTTTTAATACCTGGTTCATGAACCACATGAAAGTAATGGGTGCATTGGTTAGTTTGAACGATATTACTAACCATTCATATAAGCCCTCCTTTGTTTTAAAAGTAGTCTTCCACTCGTCTCTTGGTTTGATCTGAATTTGATCGTACCCGCTTCATAAATCGAGTTTTAAAAAGACTTTGGACTTGGATGACATGTCTAGCATATCTTTTAATCGAGGGATAGGAACCTATATTTAACAATGACCTTGTTGATTGCTCGGCTAGCAATGCACATGTGCCAACTACCATTTTTCTTTGGCACTAATAAGGCTAGTACTGCACAAGGGCTCATGCTCTCCTGTACTAATCCCTTCTCAATTAGTTCTTCTACTTGCGCTTGTAAAACCTGACTTTCCTTGGGATTCATCCAGTAATAGGGGTGATTTGACAAATTAGCACCTAGCATGAAATCGATCTGATGTTGTATGTCCCATATAGGAGGTAACTCATGAGGTAGGTCTAACAGTATAACCTCCTGAATTCCTCTAGTAGTGGTAGCAATGTAGGTGGAATGTCAATAGAATCTCTACCAACTTCTCCTCTTACTACTACAACAAAAATCTCTCTGACTTCCTTAATCTCTTCCATGAATTTGCCCCCATACACTAGCAATATTGGTTTTCCTTGTAGCTTTGGTTTAATGCTTGCAAACTCTTTTTTTATAGGACCTAGAACGACCATCAGCCCCCCCTTCATGAAGACATAAACGTTGTCACGGCCTCTGTAAGTGGCATCTACATCATATTGCCAGGGACGTCCCAAGATTATATGGCAGGCATCCATTTCCACCACATCACATGTAACCTCATTTGCATAATTCTTCCCAATTGAGAATTTAATGTGGCAAACTTCAGTCACTTTTACTTCAGTGCCATGTTTGATCCAGTCAATTTTATACGGTGCAGGATGCTTCCTAGTTTGCAATCCCAATTTAGTAACCATTGCTTTTGATATTATATTTTTGCTACTACCACTGTCAATGATAATATCACAGACCCTCTTGTTCACAGTGCACCTAGTTCTGAATATATTATGCCACTGAGAGGGTTCTTCTCGTTTTGGTGTCAATAGTAGCCACTGAACTACAAGAGACCGTGACAATAATTCGCCCTTGTCGCCTCCTGTTACTTCTTCTTCTTCATATGTATAGGCTGCTTCGTTATCATCTTTCTCTGTGCCAAAGAGGCACTCTTCTTCTGGCTCTATTAGGTTCACGGTACTCCTTCTTAGACACTAGTTGGAATGGTGTCCTGGCTGTCCACATCTATAACATTTATCTGATCCTAGACGAGCATAAGGATTTCTGGGCGTCACCTCGGGTGGAATGGTGTTGGCAGGCTTTGTTGGTGCTCCACTGCTGCTTGTTCCTCGTATAGTGTTAGGAAGGAGGGTTGGGTTGTTGAAGTTGTCAGGATCATTGGGTCTTTCCTTTGTTGATTGTTGCTCTATTATTGTCAAATGGATTCCTGGTCCCAACCATTGCCTTTGATTTATCTAATTGGGTCTCTGCCATGATAGCCAGTGCAACGGCTTTTGTTAGGGTGTAAATCATTTGCATTGCCACACTATCCTATATAGCCCAATGCAAACCTCCAACAAACCTGGCAACTTGTTGTGCCTCTGTTTCCAGTAGGTTATTTCATGATGATAGCCTATGAAATTCTTCCTGGAAAGCTTCAACGGTTCTGGCTTCTTGTTTGCATTCTTGATACTGTTTAAACAAAATTTGCTCGTAATCTAGTGGTAGATAACAGGAACGTAATAGTCGTTTCATTTTATTCCATGTTTGAATCATCCCCTTCCCTTGTTGCAACCAGGTACTTTGTAGTTGCTCCTACCAAGTAGAAGCTCCCCCTAATAGTCTATATGCGACTAACTTCACCTTCTTATCTTCAGGAATGTCCATGTAATCAAAGTACCTCTCAACTAATACCAACTAATCAAGGACCCCTTCAATATGAAGTTGTCCATTAGAATCGGGTAGGTCCATCTTCATTCGAAACATTTGTCGGTCTAGTTCCCTTTGGTATCCTCTTCGGTTTCCCCGGAGTATAGCTTCAGCTTCTTCTTCGTCCTCACTTAGGTTGTCCTCATAGACTAGTTGCCTTCGTAGGATTCCTAGAGGACATTCACAAGTTTCAACCTTTTCTCTATGATGTTGATGACCTTTTCTCTATGATGTTGACGACCCGGGGGATTGTTGATCCCCTGATTATTTCTTGCTGTCAGCCTAGCATAGGCTGCTTGGATATCACGTAAGGTTTGTTGTGTCTCATGCTAGAAAATTCTGAATTCAGTCCCTATAACCAGATTGTCCTTGCGGTCACCACCGCCAAGGGTTTTGCTTTTGTTACGTGGGTTTGCCATCTGACAGGATTAGGACTGCTCTGATACCAACTGACGTAGCGGAAGCTTATGTGGAAATAGGACGCACTTGTTTCCAGGTAAAATTGTTTGAATCTTCAAACCAAAAATTACATTCGAATCCATGAGTTCAGAAATTAAAATTCTCCAAGAGAAAGTTCTTTATTGCATTCAAAAAAGTACCTTACAATGAAAAGAGGCAGCCTTTATATAGGCTGCAAGTCCTAATTCGACTAGGAATATAATTGTTTAGGAAAGAAATAACTAGAATAAAGAAAGCAAATACTACAGCTAGAAAAGTAAATAAATCCTGATATTACGACATTAATTAGGACTCCTAAATAAGGAGGCAATCTGCTGTAAGGATACTCCAATGGTAACTGCAGTTCGTGATTTATCTGCATTTATATTATATCCTGCAATCTGCTCTTCCTCCTGCGATCTGCTCTTCCTCTCCTCCTGTAGACTATTCTACATCAGAAGGCAATCATTTATTGTTGGTGTATGAGTACATGGAAAATAACAGCCTTGCTCGTGCTTTGTTTGGTAAATTCAAAGAACATAATTTAATTGATTTCAAGCTCTTGGCTCTTAGATGTTTCCATACATGTAAAGGTATGCATGCTTGTATGGGAAGGGACAAAATACTCACCTTATACTTAGCATCACTGTTGATCTTGTCTCAAAGGTCCTGAAGAATACCAGCTGAATTTGGATAGGGCAAGAAGGCACGAGATTTGTGTTGGTATAGAAAAAGGTTTAGCTTATCTTCATGAAGAATCAAGATTGAAGATCGTTCATAGAGACATCAAGGCCACCAATGCGTTGCTTGATAAGAATCTAGACCCGAAGATATCTGACTTTGGGCTAGCCAAACTTGATGAAGAGGAAAACACCCACATAAGCACCCGAGTTGCCGGAACCCTGTTAGCCTGCTCTCAACTGCTGTATCTTGTTAATACATTTTAGTTCTTATATTTTAAGTTGATACAATGAAAGGAAAAAAGAGAGCCCATCCTACAGCTTCAAACAGATTTGGTCAGCAACCAAAACTTATCCCACGTCCAATAATATAAAAAAAACTGAAAAAGAGCCATCCACCATAAGATATAAGTCTTTTGAATAGAACTCAGTCTAAGCTGTTTGATATATTGGTTATTTTTGCAGCGGGTATATGGCACCTCAATATGCAATGCGGGGTCATTTGACTGACAAAGCAGATGTCTACAGTTTTGGAATCGTTGCTTAGGAAATTGTCAGTGGGAAGGGTAATACTAGTCATCGAACAAAGGAGGACACTGTTTATCTTCTTGATTGGGTAGAAAGAGTTTCTCGCCGTCTTGATTTATTTATTTTTGTTACTATCATTGATTATATATATCCATCTTGTTTTCTAGGCATTGGTTTTGAAGAGAAAGGGACTTTGCTGGAGCTTGTTGATCCAAAACTAGGCCAAGACTATAACAAAGAAGAGGTGATAACAATGATTAATGTGGCTCTCCTCTGCAGTAATGTCTCTGCAGCAGTTAGGCCTGCGATGTCTTCAGTAGTAAGCATGCTCGAAGGAAAGGCTGCTGTTCAAGATATTGACATTCCAGATAAAAGCATGTCAACAGATAAGAAGATTGAACAAATGAGGAGGCATTTTCAAGTTATCAACGAACAGGAAATAAGTGAGACTCGTACTCTGTCAATGGATGGACCGTGGACTGCTGCTTCTACATCTGCTGGTGATCTTTATCCAGTCTCTTTGGATTCTGACTATTTGAAGGGTAGAGATTAGAGAAGTTTGCTCCAATCTGCTTCATCAACTGCCCATCCATCATCATCTTATTACTTTTGTTTTTAAGTATATTTCTTTGCCTTGTTATCATCATTTCTGTTCATACTTGTTAACTTGTTTGAGGGCTAATTCCGTTAGTGGCATATTATAACTTTTTCGAAACTTCCAATCAAATTTTTCCTTCCATTTTCTGTAAGTTACTCAATAATTTGATGACATGTCCTTCGACCTTAACTTGTTATGTTAATCTAGTACTTATATCAATATCTTATTTCTTAATGTAGTTTATCTTAATAAAAGTACCCTTTTTAATAATTCTATATTTAATGGATTAAAATATTTTAAATTATAATAAATATTTTTAAAAATAAATTGATATCAACAAATCAAAATATTTGTAATTGATTGAGAAAAGGTACATAGGTGATTTCCTAGTAATACATTTATTCCATTTTTTTCTTCTAATTTTTCATGTTATTTTCTTATCTTTAGAACTATTTCTTACCTATCATGTATGTTGCCTAGGATCCTATCTTTGTTTCTCGAGTTGGTTGTTGGTTTCTGACATATTTCTAATGCGCTGTTCTTATTCTCGATGATGTAGTTCGTTTTTTTAACACCAATTTTTTTAGATTTTTGCCCTATCCTGCTACATGTTAAGGATTTCAAGCATTCTTCCCCTATGTTTTCCCTTATTTTCTCATGTGCTGCACTCTTTCTTCCCTAGAATTTTAATCCTTCTTGCCAAACCAACTAGCTTTGATGTAATGGCTTCCGATGTTGTAATATTTTCCCTTTCTTTTCTTGTCCTGTACATAGTTTGTGACCCCTTGCAACTGCCCTACGAACTTAATATGATGTTTTTATCCTACTTTTTCCTTATTTTCCCTTTTCTTTGTTTCCTTTTTCATTGAATATTTTCCATTTCTGTGCTTAATTCAGTTATGCTTGGGTCCCATTTCGTTTCAAGTCGCACCACGCTAGTCCTGCCTTGCCTTTACTACTTGTGTGTGTGTGTGTGGCAACACGAGTCTTGCCACACAATGTGCAAACGGGAGTCTAAAACTTACAACTAGCTAAGAAAAATATGTGTGGCAACGTGAGTCTTGCCAAGATGGCTCCGTACTTTGTAGTGTTGTTTTCTCTTTGAACCTGTCTTCTCCCTCTAAGTTAATTTTTTCCCCCTTTATTTGCCTTTACCTTTCCACCTCAACTAGTCCCAAAAAAAAAAAAAAACCAATTAAATTACTACTGCTACTACTAGAGGACGAAGGAAGATAAGTATGCTTGGTCTAATTTCTACTAATGTCATCAACATTTGTCCAATTCGAAAGACGAAGCTCAATATGTAATGGAAGACAAGTTTTTGTTCAAATGCTCTTTAGGATCATGAAAAAGTGCTTCTATACAAAAAGCAATCTGCAGATTTGGAAAAATGGTGACATACAATGCTGACAATGCCAATTCGAAAGACCAAGCTCTCCAATGTTTTTTATTTCTTAACAAAAGAATCAACATATACCAGAACAAATCATTTAAATGTATGACTTGATTACTCAGAAATCCTATTTGCAAACTCCGAATACTACCAGACCAAAAGAAAGGGAGGGACTATTTCATCAATTTCCTTTGATCAATCTAAGTTGACGTCGTAAAGATCCTTAAGAAGCTTGGTCGATGAGGAATCTATGATCTCATCCTTACTTTGGATAGAAAATTCAGAATCCATCCACGGTCCATCCATTGATATGCTTTTCTGTATCTGACTGCTTTGAGATCCATTTGAGACGTGTGTTTGGCTATCATGTGAGAGAAGCTCAAAGGCTTTGAACCTTGCATCCTGGTCCATGGTACTGCGCTTGACTATTGGAGCTTGGACTGGAATTTGACCCTCAAGCATCTTCACTGCAGAAGACATTGATGGCCTCAAAGTGGGAGATGGGTTGGTGCACAAGAGAGCCAAGTTAAGTATCCTCAATGCCTCTATTTTTGAGTAGCTTGAACCAAGGCTTGGATCCACAAGCTCTAGAAGGTTTCCTTGCTCTTGCAGGACATAGGCCTAAAATTATCAATGACATGCATTTTCCATCAGCCAACAATCATGCTCATTGGTGGTCAGTGTAAATGTAACATGTGTAGACAGAATTCTGAAAGGAAAGGATATAAGTTACCCAATCAAGAAGATAAACAAACTCCTCCTTCGGCCTGTAATTCGTGTTGCTCTTCCCACTGACAATTTCTAAAACAACAACCCCAAAGCTGTAAACATCTGCTTTATCTGTCAAGTAACCCCTCATAGCATATTCTGGAGCCATATAACCTCTGAAGAGAAATTAGAAAGAACCAGAAAAGTATTGGCCATGAGCTTGTAGAATAAACATATATGTTCTTTTCCTTGTATAATCAATCATATACAAGGCGATAATCATTTGTGCTGCTGTTATTAGATGCCATAAAGAAATATGTCTGCGTTTTACAATATTTCCATTTGATATCCATATTGTTCAAAGTATAATTACCAAAATAATAATAATAATAATTTATCCCTTTACCACACAACCAAGGAAATTAAATTGAAAGAACAAAGGGAAGAAAGAACTCACATTGTCCCAGCAATCCGCGTGCTAATATGAGTGTTTTCTTCTTCGTCAAGTTTAGCTAAACCGAAGTCAGATATCTTGGCATTTAGATCCTTATCAAGCAGCACATTAGTTGCCTTTATGTCTCTGTGTACAATTTTCAGCCTGGACTCTTCATGAAGATAAGCCAATCCCTTTGCAATGCCCAACAATATTTTCTTTCTTGTTTGCCAGTCCAGTTTAATCTGGTGTTCATCACGACCTGATAGAGATGAGACAGAGGAACAGGAAAGCAATTTAATCTCATTCTCGTTCCATATACTACATAAACTGATACATTAAGGTGTTGGTCAAGCATTTACCAAAAAGGGCCCGAGCAAGGCTATTGTTTTCCAAGTATTCGTATACTAACAACAACTGATTTCCTTCAATGCAACAACCATACAGCTTCACGAGATGGGGATGCTGCAAGGCAGATATCATGCCTATCTCATTCACAAATTCACGATTTCCTTGTTTCGATTTGGCCGATAACTGCTTTACAGCAATTACAGAACCATCTGACAACATACCCTGAAATAAAATAGATTGAGATTTCAGAATGTTTTAAAAGATATTCCTTCCCTTTTATCACAAGCTTTTGCATGTGTGATAGATTTTATACAAGAAGGCCCCATACAGTAGAACATTTTGTCAGCACATAACCAAATTAAATAGTAAACTGGAACATTCATAAATACCTTGTAAACTGGACCAAATCCTCCTTCTCCTATCTTATTTGCAGGGTCAAAATTATTGGTCGCATGTTTAATTTGCCTTAGGCTGAAATAACCAGTTTGGAGATCTAGAGCACGGAGTTCTGTGGTGAGCAGAATCTTAGAATCAGCATGACAAGGATAATCAAAAGTTCACAGCATGCACACAATCAAATAAGATACATGCTTCCTGTGCCATTAATCTTACCTTTATCTTCAAGGTCCTTCCCTCCCAAGTAACCTTTCTTCCGGAGGACCAGCAAAACCAATGCCGCAAGCACACATGGAGCAGCTACAATGCCAATAATAGCTCCAACTGATAATCCGCCACCGTTATCTACCTTAAAGTCTACAAGGAGAGAAATAAATTAAATAACAAGACCGTTGATGAAAACAAAAAATCCTCTTGATTTCGTCAAGACTTACTTGGAGTCACTGTAATGGCAGATATGAGAGGTCCATAGACACCCCTGTCAGGAACAGCAGTAGTACCTTTGCCTGACCAGTATAAGTGTATCTCCAGTGTGCTACCATTAACAATTATACCATCAAATACCTTAGTGATGCCAATACCAACACCTCCAGCTTCCTCCATAATATTGAAATTTGCCTCAACTACCTTCCCCTGCAGGAAGAAGTTCCGAGCATGACTTTTGCAGGTTTTAAAGAGTGTTACCACCCTTTTCTATGGAAACTTGGAAGGGATCCATAACACATGGTAGGTGTCATGAGGTTATTTAGAAATACAATCATAGATAAAAAGAAAAATCCTAAATAAATGCGCTAATTTGAAAATCATTTTACTCACTTGAATTGATATATCAAATATCCGCCTCCCAAGGCTGCTAAAAGTCTGATTATTGGAAAACATAATTTCAGCAAAGTGGAGCTGCACTTTGTAACTGCCCGCCAGCATGCACAGGCCATAGTACTTGAGTGATTGAGGAGCAAGGCGAGCAGTTCGGTAAAAACCTTCGCCGGTCACATTCAGACCATAAGAATTTGTTGCTTTGTAAGCGCCGTCATCATTGCCAATATGAGTCCCTGTACTGCTATAACCCCATCTTTCTGATATAGATGCAAATTCAGCTGCCCCACCTGTAGTCGTGTCGTCTTCATATTCATTATCACCAACAGTCTCACTGCTCCCTCCACAGTTTATGAACAAGGAATGGTCTGTAGAACGAAGGATCAATATCATAAGCTGCCTTCCCTAGGACAACAAGTCCTGTATTTATGTAATTACACCTTCATCGAACACCAGAGTACTGTTTTTACACACTTACATTGAGATTTTCTTGTGCAAACAAGGTCCTTGTTCAAGCACCAAGAAATCCTGTAGAGAAGAATGAGGGTTGTCGATAAGTCAAATTTCTAGATTTCTTGAAAGGCATCTTAGTGAAGCAGGAACTTACTTGTTGCTCCCAGTTGACACATGACTAGAAACTAAGTTCCTATATAATTTCAAAATAGAAGTTAGCAACCAACTTGAGACAAAGGAGAAGAAACAAGTAACGGGAAAAAAATAATGCCTACACTGGTAGCTGTTGACAACTTTGCTCAGCTGATCCAGTAAAATTGTTGTAAGATAAATCCCTGAAATAAAATTTCATGGCAGGGGTAATATAGTTGTTGATCGAGGAGAACAAATATTGGTGTATTTCATGTATAAAGAAATGTGTATAGCTTCACAATAGACTCACAGTTCTTTCCTGCTTTCCAATATCCAAGCAGGCACTTCTCCGGTTAGTAAGTTGTTATTCAGAAACCTACACATTAATAAACAGGTAATGAACCAGCAAGCTGTCAGTATGAGAAATATTTTAGAAACGATGATCCTGTGCCTTCAGAAAGCATGCGTTTATCGACTTACATGAACTTTATATTTGTCAAACTCTCTAACGGGCCAGGAATCTGGCCTGTCAACTTGTTAAAGCTCAGATCTCTGCAATGAAATATATACAAATTAATGAAAGCACGTGAAAAAAGCACTAGATAAAATTAGCTCTGGGCAATATAAACACACTGCAACGGAATGTCGGGCCAGTCCATGTTGTCAGACTAGTAATATTCAAGGTCCTATTACATCCTCTGCAGCATGGCTTTTATGAAAAACATGAGCCCCCACCATCATGATTTTGAATCATGCAGACTATATGCAGGTCTAGCTCATGCTCACAGAGAACATATGTTAAGATGTCTTCCACATATTTTATTACATTGTTAAAATGTAGAACATCACCAATAGCATCTCATATGACATATCAAGATTGGTTTGAAAACATCCCGACCTCACTCAATGAGAATCTAAAATAAGGAAAAATGAAATGCAAAACTGTCGGTTTTAAAAGAGGAAAAGGCTGGAACTTCATTGTTAGCTACATAAAAGTTGGGAAAGATCCTTGTTCAACCAGAATAAATAAGGAATCAACTTATTGCTATACCTTTACTGATTCACTTTGCTTTATCTTACTTTAAATGAAACCAAACGATAGAGTAAAGTGATGTCAATCACTTTACACATCTTGTCATTTTGAATCAGAGTAACATCATATGACGCCCATGAAATTAAGCGTTTCCATGAAGGTAGCTGTTACAGAAACTTACAGAGTATCTAGGTCTGCCATATTTCCAAGGTATTCTGGGATTGAACCAGTCATTGAGCAATTTCTCAGAATCCTGAGTAAAAAATAACTTGTAATCAATTACTGATGTGATATTGCTGTAACGATATATTTGATCAGTCTCATTCAACTCACAGTTTTTCCATTTTTGTCATATATTTCAGATCAGGGAAAGTTGAACTAGATCCTTTCAAATCCGATATTCTCCTGAAAAACCAAGACAATAGAAAAAATCAGTTTTCTCAATTATAGACTTACCGAAAAGCAACGAGGCAAAATTCTTTGAACTGAATGTGAATCTACAAGATAGGGAATTTAAGCTCACAAAATTGTTAATTCTTTTAACAGTGAAATGGTAGAGGGAATAGGACCCTCCATGGATGTTCCTTGCAAATCCCTGCAAAAGAAATATACCATTGTTAGGAATGCAAGAGGGAAAGGAAAATGGAATTCCATTCAGCTTGTGCTCGAGGACACATTAGCAGATAAATGGAACAAGGTAAATACTCACAATGTTGTAATGTTGGTCCAGTTCCCAATAAAGTCAGGTATCTTCCCTGACAGTTCACTTCCATCTATCCTACTGCAGGAGCATATGAAACAGATGAATATTTAAGCTCAGCACAGTAATTACTATATAAAAAAAAATTGTGACCCGCATCATCACTTACAAATCATTTAAATTCTTTAAATTGCCAAATGTGTCTGGTATTGTTCCTGAAAAATTGTTTGCGGAAAGAAGACTGCAGGGGTAAATAATACAAAGTTACAAATAATTTTTTTCTGAGTGAACATCAAATACTGGTACCAAACATAAAAAGACTTAGATTGAATATCATGAAGTAGATGCATAAAGAAACTCAGATAGAAGATGAAGGCATCTGTCTTACAGTCTCTCCAAGCTTTTCAAATTTCCCAGGTCTGGATGAAGAGACCCTCCTAGTAGATTATCTTCCAGGACCCTGCAAGATGCAATACCTATTTTATTGCAACTCAGAATTTCATTTACTGGACCAGTTGAGAACTTTGTTTTGAGACTTACAGGGACTTCAGAGTCGTAAAGCTACCAATTTCCCTAGGAATTGAACCGGAGAGACGGTTTGCCAGAAGAGACCTAAGGTATAGAAGAAAAAATAGTGAACAGGTTATTTATTCATGAATGGCCATATCACAGTTGAAAACTCCATAAGAAATACAAGTGAACAAACAAACTTACAAACTCTGAAGGTTTGGGAGCTCAGCTAGACTTCCTGGGATTGATCCATTTAAGTAGTTGCGAGAGAGATCACTGTACAATGCAGGATGCTTCATTTCAGTTATTCTAAAATTCAAATTCTCGCAGAGTGAAAAGAAAGGTAATATTCTACATTGCACATTGCAGCTGTAACAAAATCTTGCCAAGACGATAACAATAAAGGGAAGAAAAAAAAACTTCTTAAATGCGAGTGAACAGGGCTGTCTGTGTTTGAGAAAAGAGGCATTGAAACTTGGAAATTATTTCACCCGTAAATGTATATCAAACTGAGCGAATGTGGATGGGCTATTTGGCAACTAAACCATTCTAGAGAACCAAAAAGAACAAGAAAAAACAGGACAGGAGTCTATCAACTAAGACACAGTAACACTGGAGAATTTGAAACTTGCATAATGATAGCCCATTGAAGGAGAAAGCTAATCACTGAGATCATAAGCAAACTAATTAAAATCATCCATAAATCCAGATAGAAACTAATCTCCGCTGTCCAACAAAAAACTTGACTAACAAGAAATATATATATGCAAATGCCACTCACATTTCGAGCAGTTGGGTCAGATTTCGAAATTCCACTGGTAGAACTCCAGTCAGATTAAAACCCTTCAGCTTGCTGTCAGAAGAAGAGAAAAAAAAAAAAGATGATTACAAAGAGGAAGAGGTAAGAGGTGATAAGTGTCCGTACAACACCAAGACTCTGCGGTCGTTACCATAAGCTGAGGTTTAGGAATTGATACAGTGTTCATATAAAATTGGACCAGTACCAAATCCAAGAGAGAGTGTTTGCTACAAATATATTCTTCTAATTAATCAAAGGATTGCTTGAGACGAATCTAATCTCTATCTGAGTGGTTATTATATCTGAAGAAAAAGGAGGGATATAAGGAAACAAGTGCATACAAGCTGATGACATGACAGACGGTGTTATTTTCAAATGTACAGTCACATGTAACATTGCTTTGAATTCTGTCATTTTTGGGGGGGTCGCTGATGTACAGCTTCCACTGTGCGCTACTGCAGGAAGTTCGATCGATTGTCGTCCAATTGTTGTTTTTCAGTTTGTCGGATATTGTTTGAAGGATTTGCACTGTTGCATCAGATAGAAACAATACTTGTTAAGCAACACCAAGAAAAAAGGCACACAATAATGTGAGAGTTTGCTAGTAAAACAAATCAAAATTTCACGTCGATCAGCATAACTGTTCATGGGTGAGATAGACCTGCACAGATTTACTTTACTAGACCCTTCCTTTTTGGGATATATCACAAGGACATGGTCGAAACTCTCGATTTTCACCCAATATTTCGCACATATTTTAGAAGCCATTTTTTTTCATGTGCCTCCCAGAGCTTTCCTCTGCATATCTTGCTCAAGAATAGTGATAGGTAACTCCTTGATCACATTACACAAGAGAAAATAGTACAACCCAGTTGTTATAGTAAAAATACTTTGCACATTTGGAAAACCTAGCATAAATAAACTTCGCTAACAATACAAATCTGCCAGGGAGGCAGGAACCTTCCACCATAAATGAAAGCCGTGTTGAACAGAGGCAACTTTCAAGCAACAGTTATTACTTGAAACTATGAACATACCAAAAATATGTCACATTGAAGAAACGAAAAA
>NW_011500108.1:306476-308306 GCF_000495115.2 Populus euphratica
AATATATATATATATATATATATATATATATATATTTTAATAATATCACCTTTTCAATAATTTCTTGTACTTTATTCTAACAAATATGCCAGGGAGGCAAGAATCTTTCTACCATAAATGAAAGCCGTGTTGAACAGATGCAACTTTCAAGCAACAGTTGCTACTTGAAACGATGAACATACCAAACATATGTCACGCTGAAGAAACGAAAAATATATTTTTTAATAATATCACCTTCTCACTTCTTGAATTGTATAAGCATCGTTTTATATATATTTTATCAAATTTCTTGTACTTTATTTCTTTTGTTTGATTGCAACAAGAAATTGAACAGTTTTTTTCTTCTTCTTTTTCAAGAAAACTGTACAAATCATGCATTTAAGTAACATTTTCAAAAATACTTTTTATTTAGAAATAAATCAAATTAATTTTTTATGACCAGAAACCGAATTCCTCTTCTTTTCCTATTATTTCCCAATTTATGCAATATATTTCCCCGATTAATCTTAAAAAAATAAATAAAACACAATTTTTTTTGACAAGAAGAGATAAAAAAAAAAAAAAGTTTTTAAAGAGAAATGAAAAATCCAAAAGTCAAAACAACAGTTTCCTCCAACGAACAAGACAAGAGCATGTCTGTCAACTAATGTTAAGAACGAGAACACTTGGCCAATACACGAAGAAAACCCAGAAAGAAAAAACCATTTATTCTGCCAAATATTTTGAGTTGCTGACAAAAAAAAAATGGAGATTGTTGAATTATGACCATTTACCTTCATCATGTGGCAAGAGTGGGGTCACTTCTTGGGCATGAGATCTAAACTTTTCCACAACAAAGCAATTCAACAGCACAAAACCGAAAACAAAAACAGAGGCAGTCTTTGACAGTGATTCAACAAACGCCATGTTTTAAGCAAGCAGAACACAGTTACTCTTTCTCTAATTGTGGGGTAATTAATATCTCCAAAAAAACAATTCAAAGAACACGAAAAAGAGCAGTAGTTCAGGGACAGAAACAATGTTTTTCTTTTGTTTTTTTTTTTAAGAGAGGGAAGAAAGAGAGTAAGGTGGTTGGAGGGAAAGATAATGCTGGAGGGGCTTTAAAGATGACGAGTTACTCGGGTTTTTATTTTTTATGTTTCATTTTGCATTGCGACCTTTTATTGAAAAAAATGCTGTTGTCGTCATGTGTAATATTGAGAAAGGGTCAACAAAGCTCTAAAAGCAAAACCCAGAGAAAAAAATATATATATATACAAAGAAATGGAAAACACTGCTTGTTAAAGTAAAACAGAAGACCAACCCAAGAGGGCCATCTCAGGAAGGGAGGATGGCAGGGATGGTGAAAGATAGGAGGGGAAGTTGTGAGGGCCACTAGGCAAAATCAAAGACAGTGGATTGATCAAGAGAACGAGAGTGTATTCCGAATCAAAAAAAGAGAGAGCTGAAAAAAACACGAAAAGGCTGGCATGATTTCGTGTTCTTTGAATCAGCTAAGCCGCCAGCCAAGGATGATTTGCCCTGGCAGCGAGGTGGTTGGTTTTCTTTCAAACAGTGAAGGAGCTGGGACACACGGTGTGCTCTTTACCGTAATGTCGTTGAGGAGACAAACTGGGGGCCCCAGAAGTCAACATCTGCGGCTTGTTCTTAGTATAAAAAGTCAACTTTCACGTACAAACTACATCCAAATAGTGATAAACTCGGCCTGAGGACACCCCGAAGAAGGAGGAATGCGTAATTAACAATTTATTTTATATTATATATCAAAACAATTTTAAATAAAAAAAATTAGAAACACTTCAGTCAGCCGCGCTCCTAAACATGCAGTAA
>NW_011500108.1:313120-334097 GCF_000495115.2 Populus euphratica
AGCAAAGAAAAGAAAAAAACTATATAGAGAAAATTAAATAAACAAAGATTAATTCATCGCATAAGAAATTGAATAACACATGCACTTAAACGATTTATTTTCAATCATATCATGCAAAATTTATTGCTATTGATGAATGTAACTAAATTATTAGATTGGTTTTTGTATTTAAATTAAATATGTTTTTTTAATGCAACATGGATGGTGTACTTGTGCCAAAAAAATAATAGTCCCAATCGCTTGTTCTAACAAGCCCTACAAAACGATTTCTTCTCTTAGCACTTAGCAGCCATAATATTATTACACCTTAAATGAATAGGGGTTTTTCATCTTAATTATTTCCATCGGTCAATCTGCGTTGATGGGATAAAGATCCTTAGTCTCATCATTACTCTGGAGGGAATATGAGGAATCTACCCATGGTCCATCCCTTGATATGCTGCTGCTCTGCACCTGACTGCTCTGAGAGAGAGTGGAGACCTGTGTTTGGCTATCTTGTGATAGAAGCTCGAAGGCTTTGAACCTTGCTTCCTGGTCCGTGCTACCACGGCTGATTATTGGGGCTTGAACTGGAATCTTGCCCTCAAGCATTCTCACCACGGAGGACATCGATGGCCTCAGAGAGGGAGATAGGTTGGTGCACAGGAGAGCCAAGTTCAGCATCTTCATTGCCTCTTCTTTTGAGTAGCTTGAACCAAGCCTTGGATCCACAAGCTCAAGAAGGTTGTTTCTCTCATGCAGGACATAAGCCTTTCATGAAAATTCATGGGGGAAAATTAAGCAGCTAGAATTCATGCAAAAGACAGGTAGCTAAAAAGGAGATAAACAACAACAAAATCAAGGCCATGCATCTTCCATCAGTTATGCTCATTGCTGGTCACAGAAAATGTAAGATATGTAGGACGACATTCTGAGAGTAAAAGATGTATATATATTACCCAATCAAGAAGATAAACAAACTCCTCTTTCGGCCTGTAATTCGTGTTGCTCTTCCCACTGACAATTTCTAAGGCAACAACTCCGAAGCTGTAAACATCTGCTTTATCTGTCAAGTAACCCCTCATTGCATATTCTGGAGCCATATAACCTCTGAAAGATAGCATTGAATGGTGAGCATTTGGTCATGAGATAGCAGATTTTACTAACCCCTTAATTTATTTACAGGTCAGAAACTAAACTGAGAGATGAATGGGGAGAGAGAGGACTCACATTGTTCCAGCTATTCGCGTGCTTATATGAGTGTTTTCTTCTTCATCAAGCTTGGCCAAACCAAAGTCAGATATCTTGGCATTTAGATCCTTATCAAGCAGCACATTGGTTGCCTTTATGTCTCTGTGCACAATCTTCAGCCTTGATTCTTCATGAAGATATGATAACCCCTTCGCAATACCCAACAATATCTTCCTTCTTGTTTGCCAGTCCAATTGAAGCTGGTGTTCCTCGCGACCTGAAAAACAAGGATACATTGGAATAAGGCAAACAACAGCTCAATCATATTCTCACTGTATATAAAGTAGATGGTCAACTAAGCAAGTACCAAAGAGTGCGCGCGCAAGACTATTGTTTTCCAAGTATTCATATACTAACAACAACTGGTTTCCCTCAATACAACAGCCGTAAAGCTTCACGAGATGGGGATGTTGTAAGGCAGATATCATGCCTATCTCATTCACAAATTCACGATTCCCTTGTCTCGATTTGGATGATAGCTGCTTAACAGCAATTACAGCACCATCTGACAATACACCCTGAAATCAAAGGCGCATACTGAAATTTCAGAATATTTGAAGATGATAATGTCCTTTCCCCTTGTATAAAATTATTTTGCAAGCATGGTAGATTTTATTCATGGCCCGAGACAACCAAGTGCACAACCTAAGCGATGCGATGCAGTCGGGTTTGTGGAGAGTAAAGGTTCTGAGTATTCGGATGAGTATCTATAATTAGATGAGGATATATCTTGAACAAACTATATGGATAACCCAACAACAAATATTTTTATGGATCAATGTAATAAGTCTAGGTCCAAAAGTATAGGTCTTGTCACGTAAGATCAGAGGAGGGCATGCCTATCCAATTGAAAATGCATGAATACCTTGTAAACTGGCCCAAATCCTCCCTCTCCTATCTTATTCGCAGTGTCGAAATTATTGGTAGCATGTTTGATTTGTCTTAACGTGAAATAACCAGTTTGGAGATCCAGACCGCGAAGTTCTGTTACAAAAAGAGAATCTCAAAATCAGCCAGACAAGACAAATCGAAAGCGCCACGACACACGCACAATCAAACAAGTGAGATACTTATGCCTTCAGTCCCACCTTTGTCTACGAGTTCCTTTCCTCCCAGGTAACCTTTCGATCGGAGTAGCAGCAAAAACAGCGCAGCAAGTACACATGAAGCAGCTACAATACCGATTACGGCTCCAACTGATAATCCTGATCCGTTCTTGAACTCTACAAGTAGAGAAAGAAATAGTTAGATGAGAAGTTCGTGGGTGGAAATCAATCAAAACTCTCAATATGCCATGACTTACTTGGTGTCACTGTGATGGCAGATATGAGTGGTCCATGGACACCTCTGTTAGGAACGAAAGTAGTGCCTTTGCCTGCCCAGTACAAGTGTATCTCTAGTGTGCTACCGTTAACAATTATATTATCAAATACCTCAATGATGCCGATGCCAACTCCTCCAGCTTTCTCCATGATATTGAAATTCTTCCGAAGTGTGATCCCCTGCGGCAAAATGTTCAAATTATAACCCTGAAAAGTTTCAAACAGTAGTAAAGAATCTTTTCATTGGCATAATAAAAACTTATTATGGAGCAAACAAAACACATGGTAGGCCTCACGAGGATATCTGGACATTAAAATCACTCGAAATAAACAAAATCTTAGACAAGCATGCATGCTTTTTGAAAATCATTTTGCGTACTTGAATCGATATATCAAATATGCGCCTCCCAAGGCTTCTATATGTCTGATCATTAGAATACATAATTTCCGCAAAGTGGAGCTGCACTTTATACTTTCCCTTTGGCAAACACAGGGCATAGTATTTCAGTGACTGAGGAGCAAGGCGAGCAGTTTCATAAACTCCTGTCACACCCAGATTAAAATCATTTTTTGCTATGGAAGTTTGAACCGAATTGTTCTCCATATAAGTCCCAGTACTGCTATAACCCCATTTTCCTGGTAGAAAGGAAAATGCAACTGGCCCACCATCAGTTAAGTCTCCTTCATATGTATCATCATTAAAAGGCTCACTGCCCCCTCCACAGTTTATGAACAAGGAACGATCTGCAGAACAATCAATATCCTTCAACAGGGCAGTAAACATGGTGATTTTATGTAATGACTCTTTCATAGAACATCAGTGCTTTATGGTTTCTTTCATACTTACATTCAGGATTTTGTGTGCACGGAAGGTCTTTTGTGAAGCACCACTCATCAGTGCTAAAAGACAAGAATTCAAGCTGTCGGCAATTCATAGTTCCAGAGTTTTCACAAAGCATCTCAGTAAAAGAGGAACTTACTTGTTATTTGATAAATGACTAGAAACTAAGTTCCTGTTGAATTTTGAAGTAGAATAATGAGCAACACGAGACAAATAGGGAAGAGAAAACAAATAATGAGCAAAATAATGCTTACAGGTTTTGCTTCAGTTGTTGGCAACCACCTAGAGCTGACCCTTCTAAAGCTGACCACGTAAAATTGTTGTAGGACAAATCCCTGAAATAGATTTTCCATGGTATGGGTAATACAGTTCCTGATTGTGGAAAAATGAAGATTGACGTTTTTCTTGTATGACGGGAGACAAGAAATTTCTGAAAAATCTAACAGAGGATGAATAATATGGTAACCAAACAGGAATACAAGGATTGATAGCATCATTATCGACTCACACTTGCTTCTTTTTGTTCAATGCCCAATTAGGCACTTCTCCAGTTAGTAAGTTGTTGTTCAAAAACCTACACATATGTTAAACAAGAATTCAATAAACAAGCTGCCAATACGAGAAAAATAAATTAAGGACTTGTGTGTTTCAGCATGTGCACGTATTGACTTACACCGTTACGCTTCCCAAATTCGTGAATTTAGAGATTCGGCCTGTCAACTTGTTGAAGCTCAAATCTCTGTAACGAAATATATACAAATTAATGAAATCACAACATTGCTAGATTGTGGCTCAGGTTTCAAGGAAATTGAGAGAGAGTCCCAAGTCCTAACTGTGCGATCATATGCAAAAGTAGTTCAAATTAGCCAACCCTGTTTCATAAATATGCACAAACTATGGCAACTCTCTCTTATTTCTACAAAAATAAATAAAGGGATCAACCCATCGCTAGACCTTTCTGATTCACCTTTATCTATCTTCAATGAAAAGCCAAATGATGGAATAAGCTTGTGTCAATCATTTGCCTCTTTTGAATTCAAAATAACATCTATAGGGAAGAAATAAGATCCTTGAAATCAAGCATTTCCATACGGATAACTGTTAGAAAAACTTACAAAATTTTCAAAGACGACATATTTGCAATGTAGTCTGGGATTGAATCATTAATTAAGCAATTTCTCAGAATGCTGTCGCAAGAATGTAAACAACGATCAGTTTGTTATAGTTAAGGCAATCCAAAAGTAATTAGAAAGGCTTTTCAATACATAGGAATCGTGATCAGGGTTATTCAACTCACAGATTTTCCAAGTTTTTCATGGCCTGTAGATTAGGGAAAGTTGAACTTGATCCATTCAAATCGGATATTCTCCTGGAAGAGAAAAACCGGTTGCTCATGCGTATGAACTTTCTTAACAGCAAAATCGCAAGATGATTGAAAAACTACAGGAATAAATGAACTTGTTTGTGCTCACAGAGATTTTAAACTTGTTAACAATGACATGCTAGATGGAATAGGACCCTCCATGGATGTTCCTTGCAAATCCCTGAGAAACGGAAACGGAAACGAAAATGAGATTTAAATTAGCTTGTCCTAGAGGATAGCATGAGCAGATAAATGGACAAAAACTAATTACTCACAATTTTTCAATATTGATCCAGTTCCCGATAAATTCAGGTATCTTCCCTGACAGTTCGCTCCCATCTATCATACTGCAGCAACATATATATATAAATCATGAATACTGTAGCTGAAAATATTGAATGTGAAAATGATTGCAGGCGACTTCGTCACTTACAATTCAGTTAAATTCTTTAAATTGCCAAGTTTCTCTGGTATCCTTCCTGTAAAATTGTTTGAGGAAAGGACACTGCAGGAATAAGAAAAACCAAGTTACAACTTCCTCCAAAATCAGTAAAAAGTATCAGTACCATATATAACAAAACTGAGATCGAATATTACGTGACAGACAGACACATCTACAAGACATGGTATAATGTATAACTATGAAGGCACTTTCTTACAGTCTTCTTAAGCTTGTCAAATTTCCAAGTTCTGGAGGAAGAGGCCCTCCTAGCAGATTATCATCCAGGACCCTGCAAGATCCAATTCAAGATTTAACGTTCTAGCTCAGCGTTTCATTTAAGAAGTTCGCTTTGTGACTTACAGCTCCTCCAGTGTGGTAATGTTGCCTATTTCTGGGGGAATTGGGCCGGTGAGACGGTTAACGATGAGAGACCTAAGACATGGAAGAGAATTGGGAACAGGTTAACATGTTCATGAATTTCCATATCGGGATATGAAAACCCCTTCACATATACAGAATGCACAAAAAGACTTACAAAATCTTAAGGTTGGGGAGCTGAGCAAGTCTTGGAGGGATTGTTCCACTAATGTAGTTGCGAGTCAGATCACTGTCCAACGAAAAATGCTTCATCTTAGTCATTCTATAATTCCTTTTGTTTACAAGTCAGTGTTTCTCTTAGCCACTCAGACAAAGACCTTTTCCCATTTGAATCATCATAAAAACTTTGATTTGTTCTGATAAATAAATTAAAATCCTCTGTGAAGCACATGGTGTGCCAGGAAATGTGAAGAAAAGAAACCCAAATCAATAATGATATTAATAAACTTGATTAAGAATCGTAGAAAATGCACTCATCACTTACATTTCAAGCAGATGAGGAAGATCTCCTAGTTCCTCTGGGAGAACTCCGTTCAAATTAAAACCTTTCACGCTTCTGTCAAAAACAAAATATAAGAACTAGTTAGTAAATAAAACGAAAAGAAAATGAAACCATACCTAGACTCTGCTCTCCATTAATTTTATTTTTTTTGACAAACATCAATATATCAATTGTTTCCTTGGAAACATGCTACCATGAACACATTTGTGCTTGTGCTTTTATTATTAAAAGAGTAGCATAAATTGACATTTAAAATAGGAGAACGTATCGCCATCAATATGACCTCATTAAAAAAAAAAAAGAACTTATCGGATATTCCAAGAGCTGTATTCTACTCTTTCACAAAACATAAAATTTATTATGAAAATAATATATATAAATCTCATGGCTTTTGCACGGGGAAGAATTACGATTCTTGAATATTTCTTATAAAGAAAACATACATACATGTTAGTGACATGACAGACGGAGCCATTCTCAAATGTACAGTTGCATTTAACAATGCTTTGAGTTTTGCTGTCGATGGTCTGGTTCCACTGTGCACCATCGCAAGAAGTTCGATTGATGGTGGCCCAGTTGCTGATGTTCAACTTGTTGGATATGTTTTGAAGAATTTGAACTGTTACATGCAATTCAGGAACTTCAATCATTCACAAAAGCAATGACAATTTTAATATTATTTATCCATAAAATAATGTATGTATTAATTAAGGCCTTGCTAAAACACAGCTAGAAAACGAGGATGATGATGATGATAATTTTTAATAAACAATAATAAACACTTCACGTGTTCTCTAGCCTTTGTAATTTAAACTATTCAATTTAGTACTTGATATCAAAACTCACAAAAAATTTAAGCCACTATTTTTACACCCAAATGACAACATTTCATTTAAATTTTCAAATTGTTCCTTTAATTTATATATTTTTTTAATTTGTTCTTATTTTGATTAATTCAAATAATTAGTTATATATATATATATATATCACTTTTAATAATATTTAAATCTTTTGATGAATAGTATCATATGATACATGATCCCTAAATTATATTAGATTTTGCGCAAAATAAATGAATATGATATATTTTGATGATGAGACTCATTTGTACTGAATCTCCATTCTAAATTTCGCAATAAAATTAGCATCAAAGATTTGATTTTGGGGGATTCAGCTTTCTATAAAGATCAATGTCTACAAAAGATAAAAAGCTAAAATTTATCATGAAATAAATTTAAAAAAGAAGAAGAAGAAGAAAATTTACTCTTTGGCAACAAAGGGTGAAAGACAATATTCTTATTCAACAAGTCTTCGCTAAAGCGTTGAAAGAGAAGGATGTGAAGCTAAAGGATATGGAGGAGGATCGATTTTGTATTGCAATAATGATATATATGAAGATTTGGTAGCTATAATGTGGGAAAAGTTAGAGAATGTTTATGGTAATGGATCAGAGGGATCAAGAAAGAGTGGAGTCGCTTCCAAGGATGAGAGGAATAACCCCAAAGCTTTGTAAGCTTGGTTACTAAGTTTATTTCTTTATTGTTCATCAACGTTTTTACCATTATGAATAGGTGAAAAGGTGAGAAGGTTTTTTTATTTAAAAAAAAAAAGATAAAAAGCATGAGATTAGGTATTGATTTGATTTTTTTTTAAGAGAATAAAAATAAAATCTTAAATACAACAAATTTTAAGGTTGATTTTATTTTTTAAAGTCAGAATAAAAATGAAATAGGAGAGAAAAAAAACACACAAAGATCACTCTTGCCACCCCAACCACCATTGAGATACACACACCACTTATTTATACAGAGAACATCGAGATACTTCAATCACTGCTCTGGAATTATAGTTTTGGCCGTTGAATGGTGTCACAAACACCATTTAAAAGGAGCGAACATTTTTTATACATTTTTAAGTTTTTTTAAAAAATTTTATTAATCAAATTACCCTACTATCTTCAATAACATTCAATAACAATCAAATCACCACATTAAATGATAAAAGAATTCCAATATCAAAGATAATTATTTTAAATTTTCAAGGGCAATGAAGTAATCAAAGACAATTGTTTTTAATTTTCAAGGGTAACTTGTTTAAAAATTAAATAAAAAATTAAAAAGCATTGACCCAAGTTATTATTTTTTTTGTCTTTCATGGGCAATTATGTAAAAAAGTAAAAATACCATTTAACCCCTTATTTTCTAGTAATGACTAATATGCCCGTGAAAATGACTCTCCTACCTCTAAATTTTAGTATAAGGTATAATGGCTCCCTTAAAATTAGTTTCGACAAGGTATACATTTCCAAAAGTAAGTGAATAAGGTTTTTTTAATAATTATTGAGTTTGATACTTATTATTTTATAGTAAAGTATGTAATTCAAATATTATTTTAAAGACTAAAAATACACATAAGACAATTTTGCATGAGAGCAACTAACACAGATAGCTCAACTAAGTCATTGAATAATTATTGTATTTAGTGCAAGATTGGTCGGTGCACTAATAAGCGAAGACAATCAATTATTGCAAAGAGGCGAGAACAGTATAACATTGGGGCTCTCTTGTTATTATATAATTATAAGACTTTTAGACTCTAATATTGGATCGTTAGTCGGATAGATTAATCAAGATTTTTTTAATTTTTGAAACTATGTTTTTTGAGATTTTTTCAAAAAAACAAACTAAAAATTATATTATGTTAGTAAAAACAATCCATAACCGGAACCTAAGTAGGTGAGTCATCATGTTAATCCGTAAAATATAGTGATTCGCTGACCAAGTCAGTCTTATAATTATGGCTTGTTAACAAAATAATTAAAAAAGATGGGATTGGTTTTACATGAACAGAAAAGAAACTCATTTTTTGCTTTTATTTTTATTTTTTTCTTTCAATCAAAATCTTTTATAGTCCAATTACAATAAATTAGGTTCGAAATTATGTAAAAAATATAAAATTACAAGATATTAAACCAAAGTATAAAACACAAAGAAAACATACAATTAATTAAAAACATTTTCCATTGTGGTTCTAAATTATTATTTTTTATTAATCCTCGAGTTAAAAAGGTAAGAGAGAAATTCAAATGAAAATAAAAGACCACTTTGGATACTTTTGGGTAATTATTTTTATTATTTTTTATGTTAAAAGATTTCATTTGATAAGAAAATTTAAATTGTTATGGGTTTTGTCTACAAGTGTGTCTAAAAAAGAAGATCTGGTTTCTTTTTTTATTTTTTGATTTAATTTATTTTTTAAAAGTGATTTCAAGGTTATTTGATGATTTAAAGTGGTTTTTATTATATTTTCTTTTAAGTAAAATGAGTTAAAAAAATAAGTTTTTACCCTCAAAATCACACCGCTAGAGTTACAGGTCACCACAACATTGGTTGAATTTTGAGCAATAACATGCAATATGTCATCATGTGCTGTTTTTTAATAAAAACAAATTGAGACATGTTGTATATTATTCGTCTATTTAAAAAAATAAGCATGTTTGGTCCTTTTTTTTCTCTTTGATTTTTTAGCTTTTTAATTTGTTTTTTCAATCTCATCTTTTAACATTGTGTTTTTATTTAGTTTTTTTTTTTTAATTTTATCATTCAATAACTAGTTAATTTTAGCTCTAATTTTATATTTTTTTTATCACATAATAAGATTAAAAAAATCTAATTAAACTTAGTAAAGTCCATGACCCAAGTTATGAGTTTAATAAGTGAACCTGAATTGTATTTTTTTTTCTTTTGAACGAGTTAAGTTGACAAGGTTATATCATAATAGCTCCCACACAATTTAAGTCAAGAATATTTTTCATGTTTAACATGTTATACCAAGTTTACTGCAATGTTGAAAAAAATTCACATGACCTACATTCAAAAACATTTTGGTCCATGCAACATAGCTAGTACGGTAAGTAACCTACTTAACAAAAGCTAAACCTGGATTAAAAAAAAATACTATAAAAGCAAACTTATAGGCACTATTCTCTTGAACAATGTAATATAGTTTTTGTCTTTCCTACCAAAAATATAAAACTAGTTATTAACGGTATTAAAGTCTTTTCATATAATGCATTAGTCATTAACAAATTAATCAGGGAAAAAATATCCTTTTTTCATTTTAAAAGCACGGTGAAAAGATCAAAATTTCAATAATGGCATCAGAAAGTAATTTGGTAATTTTAAAAAGACTTTTTCAATATTATCATATAAGATGAGGGATAATTTTGTATTTAGCTATATATATATCAGTGGCACAACTAAAATGTCATTAAAAGTTAAAAAATTAAAACTTGTCTTAAAGGGTTTTTTTGTCTTTTTACAAAATTTTTTTTTTTATAAATTTAGCTTAGGCTTGATTAAGTCTTTTTATACCTAAATAATAATAATAAAAAAAAGTTACGATGTGTGCAACATACTTAAAGGTGCGTAGGTGACACCAACACACTTTAAACAATGTGTATAAACACTCACAATATTTAAAAATACTTTTTCATTGTATTGTTGGAAGTGTTATCGTGTCCTTTTTCTAGTAGTGTGGTGTTATCAATGGTAGTGATTAAATTTTTCACTGGTGAGCCATTTTTCTTCTCTCTCCTTTGTAGAAAATCACATATTGACATTCTTTATTGTTAATATTTCAACTTCGGTCCTTATTCTTTAGATTTTTAATTTTTGTTCTTGATTCTTTTTTAAAATTTTTATTTGTCTTCAATTTAATCCTTCAATTCTAATTTACCAAATATTATATTCTTCAATTTGGTCCTTATTCTTTTGCTTTTTCTTATGCCTTTTGTTAAAATGATTTTTCTTTTCAATTTCACTCTTCAATCAAATTTTTATTTTTATTTTTTATTTTAATTATGATCCTCAATCTTTTAATTTTTTTTGGTTATTTAGTTTAATTAATTTTTCTTTTTAATTACACCCTTCAATCAAAAACTAAATTTGTTATGAATTTAATTTTGATCCCCATTGTTTTAATTATGAATTTTTGTTTTAGATCCTTGTGTAATTGATATTCTTTTTTTAAATTGATCCATCAACATTTAATTGGTTTGAAATTGAACTTTGTGGTTTTTTTAATAGAGTGTTTCCCATCTAATACACTAGATAATATATTTGAAAAGTTAATGCATGTTGATATCATCTTTTATTTTTACTTTTTTTTTTTATCTTCGTGATTTTTTACATTTTCTTTTTTACTGACTTTTTAATTGAAATTAAGTTTTATGATTTCTTTCAAATAAAGTGCTTTGAGTCTAATTACCCATGTCATGAGTTTGAAAAATTAACCTAAGTTTTTTGTTTTAAAATAAGCCATATAATATTTTTTATTTTTTATTTTGCAATGTTTAATTAACTTTGAATTGGATATATTATTTGTCTCCTTTTTTTAAAAACAAAAATCTAGATTATCATCATGATTTTTTAAATTTTAATATTATGTTCATCTATTATAATTAATTATTTTGTTATTTTTAATTAAAATAAAACCAATTTATTTTTTCCAGTTGAATATACAATATCGAAGTACCAAAATTTTCTTTCTATTTTACGAGTACAATTAATATCCCAGAAAGGTAGGAAAAATTATCTGTCACTTGGCATTATTGTAAAGATGCAATATCAAGCAATAATTGCTTTGATGACATCAACATACCATTTATTATTATTATTATTATTACTCCTCAAAGAAAACTCCTTGAAATAAAGCATCATCAACTTTACAATATAGATATTTTAGTCATTTCCAACCTTCAAATAAATGTTGATGTACAGTTTCAAGCCAACCACTCTTCATTCTCTCTCTTCGATGAACGCTATTCTTGATTTTGAATTTGTTTAACTGTAATTAGAAATCATTAATAACGCTAAGCTTACTCAATCTTTGATTTTTATAGTAATTGACAGAAACTGAGAGAGGATAACAAGCCAAACTAAAAGAAGTTCGAAGGTCCTGATAAAATAAAGCCTTTTAAAATATTTAAAAAATATTTTATTAAGCCTTGCCGGCAAGAGAATATTGTTAATATAATACGGGATGAATAGCCCCTTCATTATTATAAAAGAAGCTCCATGATTCGAATTGAAAGGGAGTCAACAACATACAATAAGTTTTCCTAATTACGAAAGAGAGAGGATAATCCAAAATAACAAAATATAATTCACAATTTAATGAAGTGCATATCAATTACCGTTTTTCTTATTTTATTTCTCAGTAGATATACTAATTTCTCTCACTAATCATCATAAATTGAAATGATTCTGATTTTATTTAAGAAGAGTAAATAAAACTAAGAAGCGTTGATCTCTGCAAATAAATTATTTTCCCGGAAAAAGGGAACCTTCAATCATGCTAAAGAGAGAGCAAAAGCGAAAATTAAAGAGATTAGTTAATTTGTTTTTTAATTGAAAAGTATATTTTGAAAAGTAAATTATACTTTGGTATTTGATAATATTATAAAGAATAAGTTGAAAAATAATTTTTAATATTTAATTATTTATAAAAATAAATTAAAAAATAACTTATTAATATTTAATTTTTTAAGATTATTAAAATAATAGATAATAAATCTTATAAATTAAAACGTTGATTGAGAATGGAATTAAAAAATCTAATTTCATAAATTATTTTAAATAAAATAAATAATAATTAAAATAATAGAAATCAAATCTAAATATTAAAAAATTAAAAGATAATGAAATAATAATAATTTTATAAATTATTTTAAATAAAATAAGTAACAATCAAAAAAATGATGACCAAATTTAATTGATAAAAAATTTCAATTAAAAAATGATAAGAAAAAAATAAATAATAATTATAAAAATAAATAACAAAGTTAATATACAAATTAAATTAAATTAAATTTTAAAGAATAAAATTAAAAAAATTTATATAAAATATATATAAAATAAAAATATGAGGTGGGTAGATGGAAGAAAGAAAAAGATCAATAAGTAGATTTTAAAAGCATGTTTAAAAATATAATTATAGTTGTTTTTTAAAATGTTTTTTTAAAAAAGAATAATAATAATATTTTTTATTTTTAAAAAAATTATTTTTAAAATAAGTATGTTAAAATGATTTGAAAATATTAAAAATATATTTATTTTAAAAAAATTATTTATTTTTTAAATATTTTTAAAATATAGCGTAAAACACTCTAAAGATGATCAGCAGCAACTCGGCTTGCTTTATTTTGCCTGGGGAAAGGTCCTTTTGGAAATTGCTGTTCGTTGATGGGGAGAGAGAGAGAGAGAGAGAGCTGCACGAGGAGAATGACTTAGGAAAGTCCTCTGTCGCTGCTAGAGAAAAATCAAAGATGACTCAAAAGCGAAAACTAAAGAGATGTAATAGAGTATAAAACATAAAGAATATGAATCAATTAGGTATACACTTGAATACAACAGCTTCATAAGTTAATTATTTTTTTATTCATTTTCATATAATGGATTCATGCTAATTTTAATTCATAGATGTATAAAACGAATGAAATTATAATCTTTTTTAAATAAAGTGTATCCCTATAAAATTTATTTTTATCAACAATGTTAAAATAATGGATGTTAAATTTATATAGATGATAAGAATTGAGCTACGCTAAAAGATTTTTATAAAATGAGAATTTTTTAAATAACAAATTCATTCCAATTCAAATTAAAGATGTTACAGTTTGGATTTGCAATTCCTATAAATTTATGTTGCAATATTTTTCATGAAATAATCTCCCCAAAGCTAGAACTAACATCCTCAGTATTGTTAACTGCTCCACCTCCATCACTTAAAAAAAAAGAAAAAGAACTCGATAGCTCCCGATCTGTCATCTCTTGGCTTCAGAATTAACCATAATCAACGTCAATATTTCATCCATGATCCATGAACATAAACACACTGAACTACAGAACCACCCACGATGTAAGAAAGGGACAAATGTCTATTCCAATCTCCGAAATATAGAGAGATTTTACTTCCTCAATCTACGCCCTTTGATGTTCCAGAGAGAGACAAAGAGGGAGAAACAAAGGGAGCTGAGTTTTTGTTAAATTTTAGCCTAATTTTCTCTGTGCTTAAACACCATGAACTTCATCCCTATTTATAGGATAGAAATTAAAGGGTCTTGTTGTCTTTTATGTTGCTTGGCTCTTGATTCTACTCTAAATGATCTTAATTATTGGTTCAAATAAATCACCATAAATTGTTAAATTTGCTAATTAAAAGTTGTCTAACATATCTCTTTGAGCTGTCACCATGGCCTCTATGATGTCCATTAACTGAAAAAAACCACATCATCTATCTAGATAGTGATCAAGTGGTAAAAATTTAGGATCAAAGAATTTGCTCCCTCTGTAGTTTTAGGTTCGAGTTCTTGATTGCTCATATGATAGTCACTGAAAGCTTACATAGAAATTTGCTAAATAAAAATATATTTATCAACGGAATATTTCTATCAAGTTGAAATTACCGATAGCCACTATTCCATCCATAATTCAGTTGGTAACTACTGACGGAAAATTTCCTTTGGTAGTTACTGACTAAATTACGGACAAAAACGTTTTCGTCATAAAAAAAAAGGTCGCTGACATAGAGGTTTTGACGGGTTATTTTTTCAGACGGAATCACTAACAGATTCAAATCATTTATATTGCTGACGAATTTGCAATGATAGATCCATACGGTGACGTGTCGATTATTTCATCAGAATCATCGACGGTTTCACCGACGGATTGTCTGTCGGTGAAACCGTCGAGAAAAATTAATATATGTATATGCTATTGGCCCTCTCCTGCCCTATTTCTCCTTCTTCTTCCTAATCCCAACTCTCCCCATTTGGAAACAAGCAGCCCCCCACCCCCCCAAACAAAAATCTCCCTCATGTCAACACAACAAGTTATATTTCTTGAAGTTTTGTGGTCACAACATCCGTGTTCTAATTTACTGATGGATTTTGTCAATTTTTGTAAGTAATTCTTTCTTTTTAAATCTTAACATTTAATTAAATGTCAATTTTATCATTTTTTTAGTATATATATTTTGTTAGTAAATGTACATGTTTTATTGTTATTTCTCAAACAAACTTGTAGTATATGAATATATAATTTTATACCTATTATGGTTTGTTTTAGATTTTGTAAGATTGTATTTGTTTGTAAATTGTTAAAACTTTAAGGAACTACCAAAATACATGTGTTGTTTTGAAATAATTAATAACTTACTTTATTGGGTCCGTTTAAAGTTTTGTCAATGGTATTGCGGAGTGGTAATTTCTATAAATTTATATATTTTAATTTGTATGGACGTCGATAAATGATAATGATAATGAATATTTAATGTTTATGAGAAGTTGTGATTGGTTTGTTGGATAATCTCGAGGTAAAGTAATATTTTTGCAAGTTTATTTACCTAACTTAGTTAATTAATACATTATATCATCATAATTTTATAGAGGTTCGATATAAATCATGGATGATTGTTCATGGATGTATCAAGATTCACCCCAAGTATTGTGAAGAATGGATTATTATAATGGGGTTCAAGGTTTTATTAATTTTACAATATCTATTTTTAAAATTTTTACTGAAGGTGGTATTAGGTGTTCATGCAAGAAGTGTCATAATAAAAAGTATTTGCATCCACATGTTGTAATGATGCATCTTCTACACAAAGGGTTTATGGAGAATTATCAGTGTTGGTATGCACATGGAGAAGTATATGTTAGTGAGAGGAGAATGGAAGAAATGGTGGTTGGGTCTACTTTTAGTGCTAGCAACGAGAATGACAACACTAATCCTTACAGAAACATGGTTATGGATGCAATGAGAATGAATCAAAGTAATGTCAGTCAATGTCCAATCATAAAATAAGAACCTAATATAGATGCAACTAGGTTTTTTGATTTGTTGAAAGATTCTAACGAACCATTATAGGATGACTGCACGAACCACAGTAAATTATCGGTCGTAGCACAGGTGTTCACCATCAAGTCACAGCATGAGTTGAGTAAGGTTAGGTATGACAAGATTATTGAATGGGAAAGAAGCATTTTACCTGAAGAGAACAGGCTGAAAGAGAACTTCTATGCTGTGAAGTCCATGATGAAACCCCTCGGTTTAGTATACTAGAAATTGACATGTGCTCTAACTTCTGCATGTTATACTACCTTGAAAACGTTGAGATGACAGAGTACATGACATGCGAACATTCCTGTTACAAACCTAGAACTAGTAGGAGAAAGACTGTGGTGGCATATAAAAAACTTAGATACTTCTCGATCACAACTAGACTGTAGAGGTTATTCATGTCACCAAGGATTGCTGAGCACATGACATGGCACGAAGCACACCATGCGGTTGATAGAGTGATGGTTCATCCTTCTGAGGGCGAAGCATGGAAACGCTTTAACAGTGTTCATCTTCACTTTTCAGCTGAATCAAGGAATGTGCATCTTGGGTTGTGTACAAACGGATTCAACCTATTTGGGTCATTTGTTGCTCCTTATTCTTGTTGGCCGGTCATACTCACAGTTTATAACTTACCATCGAGAATGTGTATGAGGCTGGAGTTCATGTTTTTATCTACTGTCATACTCAATCCAAGCAGCCCTGAATGGAATATAGATGTTTGTCTTCGACCGTTGATTAATGAGTTGGCGCAGTTGTGGTCCTCTAGAGCTTTGATTTATTATATATCGAGTAAATAAAATTTCCTTATGATGGCGAATTTGATGTTGACTATCAATGATTTTCCAGCTTATGAAATGCTTTCTTGTTGGAGCACGTATGAGAAACTCGCATATCCATACTGCATGGAAAAAAACAAGACATTCACGCTAGTAAATGGATGTAAAACTTTTTTTTTTACTGTCACTGTCGCTTCTTGCCACCTAATCATAGGTACAGAAAGAATAGAAAAGATATCTTTATTGGCAGAGTTGAAAAAGATGTTGCATCCCCGCATCTTTCTGGTGAAGAATTGCATGACGTTATCTCAGAGTACGGTGACATTGTGTTTGGCCTTCAATCAAGTAAGCAAAAGTTTCCTGGTTTTGATTTGACCCATAATTGGGTAAAGCAAAGTATCTTTTGAGAGCTTTCTTATTGGAAGACTAATCTGCTCTACCATAACCTTGATGTCATGCACATTTAAAAAAGAACATGTTTGAGAACATTTTTAATACCATCATGGATGTGAAGGGGAAGACAAAGGACAACATCAAAACTAGATTGGATATAGCTTTATACTGTAACCGTAAAAATATGGAGTTGGTTTATGATAAGTCACGGGTCACAAAACCAAGAACAAGCTTCGTGTTAGAGAAAAATGTACAACTACTAGTCTACAAATGGCTTAAGAGTTTGCGTTTTCTGGATGGACATGCTTCGAACATATCACGGCTGGTTAATATAGAGGACTGCAGATTTTAGGGAATGAAGAGTCATGACTTCCACGTGTTTATGCAAACACTCGTCCTATTAGCTTTTTATGATTTGTTGACAAAGGAAATATGGGATACACTCACGAAGATCACTCATTTCTTTAGAGATATATACTCCAACAAGTTAAATGTTGATCACATTGAGAGGCTTCAAACGAATATCATCGAAACACTATGCAAACTTGAGATGATATTCCCTTCATCATTTTTTGACTCAATGAAGCATGTCCCTATACATCTACCATTCGAGGAAAAAGCTGGAGGACCGGTCTAATATAGATGGATGTATCCATTCAAACGGTTAGATATTACAGTTGCAATGTAATTCATATATAAAAGTATTTTATATGTTTTTCTTAATTGAAAATACTTGATTAATATTTCAATGCAGGTACTTGTTTAATCTCAAGAAAAAGGTTAAGAACAAGGCGTATGTTGAGGCTTCGATATGTGAGGCCTATATTGTTGAGGAGATCTCAACATTTATCTCATACTATTTCGAACCTCATCTAAGAACAAAAATCAATTGCGTTCCCTGGCATGATGATGACGATGAAGTGCCTTCCAATGGGAACTTATCAATATTCTTTAACACTAGACGACCCACGCCTACAAATGCCATAAGAGGAAGATATTTGTCAAAAATAGAGTTCAAACAAGCACACAACTATGTTCTATTTAACTATGATAAGTTGAGACCTTTTATTTAGTAAGTTTATACTAATTAACTTTGTTAGTAATATATTGTTAATTATATATTGTAATAACATACACTTATTATCACTTGCAGGCAACATCGATAATATTTGCTCTCCAATAACTCACAGCTAACCGAATCCCAAATCTTTCAATTACAAGATGAGTAGTTTTCTACGTGGTTCAGAAAACATGTAAGCACTATTACAAATTCATTCTAACTTGCAAAATTACTGTACATATGCATGTCATTATGAGATTCTCGTTCATTTATTATTTATTGATGTACAACATTCAAGGTTTATCAAATGGGAAGAAGTGCATCTAAGTCATTGTCTTCACTAAGTCTGGGGCCTGAAAGAAAATGTAAGTGTTACAATGGGTATCTTGTCAATGAATATGTTTTCCATACTGAAGAATACAGGAAAGGAAGAAAGACATACAACAATGGTATTTGTGTTAAGGGATCCACTAGTAGTGAGTTAGAAGTTGATTACTATGGTAGATTAGAAGAGGTTGTCAAACTGTAATATTATAACGAGTAGAATAGAGTGTTTTTATTCAAATGTTATTGGTATGACACGACTGATAGAGGAATCAGAGTTGATTCGCACTATGGTCTGGTCAAAATCAACTCAAAAGCTAGACTCCGCAACATAAACGATGTCTTTGTTTTCACAAAGCAATGTCAACAAGTTTATTACATATACACCCCTTCATTTAGAAAGGATCGATCAAGAGTGGATTGGTTAGCCGTTTTAAAAATGAAACCCTGGGGTCGTGTCGAGGTTGTTCAGGATGATAACGAAGAAACAAGTGTGCGAGATGAAGTCTTTCAAGTTAGTGAGGTGGTTGAACCGTATCGAGTTGCTCCTTTAATTAATTTGGAAGAAAATTCAAATTTTCATGTTTTCAATGATAGTCTTGTTGATGTTGACGCAGAGGAGTTGAATTTTGTTTTGAGCTCTAGCGAACAAGCAAATGTCGATGAAAAAGATGATATTCATATTGAAGATTGCAATGAAGGTGATGACAATTCAATTGATAACGATGAAGAAGAAAATTCTAACTAACTACCAAAATGAAGCCCTGTGTAAAACCCTTTTTTCATGTAATTATGATTATGGATGATATATTTTGAAACATTAAATATTTATTACTTGAAATAATTAGTTCAAATGCCATAATTACGAAATAATTACTTGAAATAATTATTGATCATGGATGATATATTTTGTAACATAAAATAATTACTTGAAATGCCACCACATAACTGACGACATTAAGTCCGTCAGCATTTCACAGAGAGTTCAAAAATAATTACTTGAAATGCCACCACATAACTGACGACATTAAGTCCGTCAGCATTTCACAGAGAGTTCAAAAATAATTACTTGAAATGCCACCACATCACCAACGGAAACACAGACATCATTAAGTTTGTCGGCATTTCACAGAGAGTTCAAAAATAATTACTTGAAATGCCACCACATCACCAACGGAAACACAGACATCATTAAGTTTGTCGGCATTTCACAGAGAGTTCAAAAATAATTACTTGAAATGCCACCACATCACCAATGGCAACACAAACGTCATTAAGTCCATCAGCATTTCATAGAGAATTCAAAAATAATTACTTGAAATGCCACCACATCATCGACGGCAACACAGACAACATTAAGTTCGTCGGCATTTCATAGAGAGTTTGAAAATAATTACTTGAAATGCCACCACATCACCGACGACAACACTAACGGATTTATATCCGTCAGCACGTTGGCGGTAGATCAATCTTACCAACGGACCACACACATTTCAAAGTGTTGTGCATTAAATGCATCTCTGACTGCATCATATTGCCAACGGATTTACCGACAAACTACAAAAAATATGGAGGGACATTAAAAAATTTGGTGCGAAATTCAAAATTTACCAACGGATTTTTAACACATCACCGACAGAATAAATTAAAATAATAATTAATTTTGTATCCGTCGATAAAACTGGCATATAAGTGTCCCTTGATCGCCTCTTCAGTTTATTTTTTCTTCTCCTCAATTTTTCACCATTCTTTTCCTCTTTACGCTCCTCTACGTTCTTCACCAACGATCTGAAGCATTTTTTGTCATGAATCTCCATTAGTTTAAAAGGTTAGTATTTCTTCTAATTCATTTTACTTTAATGGTTTTTTTTTTTTGCTAAAGTTTTGTTATGTTTTTTGTTTTTGTGTATTTTTTGTAATGTAGATAAAGTCTATAGTTTTTTTTTTGAATTTATTGAATATTTTTTATTGTTGCATTGGCATAATTAGTATTAGTTAATTTGTTGAATATTTAATGTTAATGTTGAATTTACCATAGAATTTACTTTAATGGTTTTTTTTTTTAATTTATTGTTTTGTTGTATTGGCATAATTATTGAATAATTTGTTGAATTGTAATTCTTAATGTTGAATTTACCTTAGGATTAGTAATTGAATATGTAGGAATAATTATTAATTTTACTTTATTATTGCATGATTTGGGTTTAATTTTTTCCATTTATTTTGATTGTTATTCTATAGTGTTTTTTTTTTTGAATTTATTGTTTTGTTATATTGGCATAATTATTGAATAATTTGTTGAATTGTAATTTTTAATGTTGAATTTACCTTAGGATTAGTAATTGAATATGTTGGAATAATTAGTATAGATTAGGTAAATTGGTTGTGGCTATTGTTAATATATGTAGGTTTATGGATTTGGGTATTATCTAGTATAGGGG
>NW_011500108.1:342955-343546 GCF_000495115.2 Populus euphratica
AGTGGAAGGATGACCTTTCAATGTAAGTTTGCTAAGGTTTTAGTTTTTTTTTTTAAATTACAACATAATTTATGAAATAATCACTATTGAATTTATTTTATTTATTTTCAGGTTCACAAAAATTAAAGTCGCCCAAGTAATATCATCAGCGTTTAAATCATCGATGGAGATTCCATTGTTTCAATAGAGTCAGATATCCAAGCATCCTGAATGGATGCCTCAAATCAATGCATGGTTTAACAGGTTTGAGGTTAGTATTAATTTATAATTTTTAGCTTATTAATATAATTGTAAATAAGTTATTATTTTTATTGAAACTTGTTCATTTATACATAGTACAAATTCTGCTGGGACAATGAGTATAACACTATTGTGAGGAGGGTGTGGGAAAATCACGCGGCAACTAGGTAATATCGAAAACAATATAAGATTTTTTTTAGACAAAAATTTATCTTTTGAAATGTAATTTTTGATTGCGTGAAATAGGTTGCTTGACTTTCACAAAAAAGGCAAAAAAAGTCGCGAGGGATAGGGGTTTTTAAGGCTGGGATGATGTTGCGGTTTGGAGGGATTTCAAACCGATATACATCC